>NC_087087.1:5162973-5462973 GCF_036172545.1 Culicoides brevitarsis | reverse complement strand
TTCAAAGTTAAAATTAAATAATTATGCATTCTAAAGATGATTTCCATGCATATCTCTTCGATTTTTGAAGAAATAAAAAAACAACGATTTTATCATATGAGGAGCAAAAACCGTTGTTTTTTTCTCAAGTCAATTTTCAACCCATTTTTGATGGATTTCAAAGTTAAAATTAAAAAATTATGCATTCTAAAGATGATTTCCATGCATATCTCTTCGATTTTTGAAGAAATAAAAAAACAACGATTTTATCATATGAGGAGCAAAAACCGTTGTTTTTTTCTCAAGTCAATTTTCAACCCATTTTTGATGGATTTCCAAGTTAAAATTAAAAAATTATGCATTCTAAAGATGATTTCCATGCATATCTCTTCGATTTTTGAAGAAATAAAAAAACAACGATTTTATCATATGAGGAGCAAAAACCGTTGTTTTTTTCTCAAGTCAATTTTCAACCCATTTTTGATGGATTTCAAAAGATTTTTTTTTGATGGAGTTAAAATTAAAAAATTATGCATTCTAAAGATGATTTCCATGCATATCTCTTCGATTTTTGAAGAAATAAAAAAACAACGATTTTATCATATGAGGAGCAAAAACCGTTGTTTTTTTCTCAAGTCAATTTTCAACCCATTTTTGATGGATTTCCAAGTTAAAATTAAAAAATTATGCATTCTAAAGATGATTTCCATGCATATCTCTTCGATTTTTGAAGAAATAAAAAAACAACGATTTTATCATATGAGGAGCAAAAACCGTTGTTTTTTTCTCAAGTCAATTTTCAACCCATTTTTGATGGATTTCAAAGTTAAAACTGAATAATTATGCATTCTAAAGATGATTTCCATGCATATCTCTTCGATTTTTGAAGAAATAAAAAAACAACGATTTTATCATATGAGGAGCAAAAACCGTTTTTTTTTTCTCAAGTCAATTTTCAACCCATTTTTGATGGATTTCCAAGTTAAAATTAAATAATTATGCATTCTAAAGATGATTTCCATGCATATCTCTTCGATTTTTGAAGAAATAAAAAAACAACGATTTTATCATATGAGGAGCAAAAACCGTTGTTTTTTTCTCAAGTCAATTTTCAACCCATTTTTGATGGATTTCAAAGTTAAAATTAAAAAATTATGCATTCTAAAGATGATTTCCATGCATATCTCCTCGATTTTTGAAGAAATAAAAAAAACAACGATTTTATCATATGAGGAGCAAAAACCGTTGTTTTTTTCTCAAGTCAATTTTCAACCCATTTTTGATGGATTTCAAAGTTAAAATTAAAAAATTATGCATTCTAAAGATGATTTCCATGCATATCTCTTCGATTTTTGAAGAAATAAAAAAACAACGATTTTATCATATGAGGAGCAAAAACCGTTGTTTTTTTCTCAAGTCAATTTTCAACCCATTTTTGATGGATTTCAAAGTTAAAATTAAAAAATTATGCATTCTAAAGATGATTTCCATGCATATCTCTTCGATTTTTGAAGAAATAAAAAAACAACGATTTTATCATATGAGGAGCAAAAACCGTTGTTTTTTTCTCAAGTCAATTTTCAACCCATTTTTGATGGATTTCAAAGTTAAAATTAAAAAATTATGCATTCTAAAGATGATTTCCATGCATATCTCTTCGATTTTTGAAGAAATAAAAAAACAACGATTTTATCATATGAGGAGCAAAAACCGTTGTTTTTTTCTCAAGTCAATTTTCAACCCATTTTTGATGGATTTCCAAGTTAAAATTAAAAAATTATGCATTCTAAAGATGATTTCCATGCATATCTCTTCGATTTTTGAAGAAATAAAAAAACAACGATTTTATCATATGAGGAGCAAAAACCGTTGTTTTTTTCTCAAGTCAATTTTCAACCCATTTTTGATGGATTTCAAAGTTAAAATTAAAAAATTATGCATTCTAAAGATGATTTCCATGCATATCTCTTCGATTTTTGAAGAAATAAAAAAACAACGATTTTATCATATGAGGAGCAAAAACCGTTGTTTTTTTCTCAAGTCAATTTTCAACCCATTTTTAATATATTTTAAAGTTAAATTTGAATAATTATGCATTCTAAAGATGATTTCCATGCATATCTCTTCGATTTTTGAAGAAATAAAAAAACAACGATTTTATCATATGAGGAGCAAAAACCGTTGTTTTTTTCTCAAGTCAATTTTCAACCCATTTTTGATGGATTTCAAAGTTAAAATTAAAAAATTATGCATTCTAAAGATGATTTCCATGCATATCTCTTCGATTTTTGAAGAAATAAAAAAACAACGATTTTATCATATGAGGAGCAAAAACCGTTGTTTTTTTCTCAAGTCAATTTTTAACCCATTTTTGATGGGTTTCAAAGCTAGAATTAAATTAGTATGCATTCTAAAGATAATTTCCATGCATATCTCTTCGATTTTTGAAGAAATAAAAAAACAACGATTTTATCATATGAGGAGCAAAAACCGTTGTTTTTTTCTCAAGTCAATTTTCAACCCATTTTTGATGGATTTCCAAGTTAAAATTAAAAAATTATGCATTCTAAAGATGATTTCCATGCATATCTCTTCGATTTTTGAAGAAATAAAAAAACAACGATTTTATCATATGAGGAGCAAAAACCGTTGTTTTTTTCTCAAGTCAATTTTCAACCCATTTTTGATGGATTTCAAAGTTAAAATTAAAAAATTATGCATTCTAAAGATGATTTCCATGCATATCTCTTCGATTTTTGAAGAAATAAAAAAACAACGATTTTATCATATGAGGAGCAAAAACCGTTGTTTTTTTCTCAAGTCAATTTTCAACCCATTTTTGATGGATTTCCAAGTTAAAATTAAAAAATTATGCATTCTAAAGATGATTTCCATGCATATCTCTTCGATTTTTGAAGAAATAAAAAAACAACGATTTTATCATATGAGGAGCAAAAACCGTTGTTTTTTTCTCAAGTCAATTTTCAACCCATTTTTGATGGATTTCAAAGTTAAAATTGAATAATTATGCATTCTAAAGATGATTTCCATGCATATCTCTTCGATTTTTGAAGAAATAAAAAAACAACGATTTTATCATATGAGGAGCAAAAACCGTTGTTTTTTTCTCAAGTCAATTTTCAACCCATTTTTGATGGATTTCAAAGTTAAAACTGAATAATTATGCATTCTAAAGATGATTTCCATGCATATCTCTTCGATTTTTGAAGAAATAAAAAAACAACGATTTTATCATATGAGGAGCAAAAACCGTTGTTTTTTTCTCAAGTCAATTTTCAACCCATTTTTGATGGATTTCAAAGTTAAAATGGCATTCTAAAGATGATTTCCATGCATATCTCTTCGATTTTTGAAGAAATAAAAAAACAACGATTTTATCATATGAGGAGCAAAAACCGTTGTTTTTTTCTCAAGTCAATTTTTAACCCATTTTTGATGGATTTCAAAGTTAAAATTGAATAATTATGCATTCTAAAGATGATTTCCATGCATATCTCTTCGATTTTTGAAGAAATAAAAAAACAACGATTTTATCATATGAGGAGCAAAAACCGTTGTTTTTTTCTCAAGTCAATTTTCAACCCATTTTTGATGGATTTCAAAGTTAAAATTAAATAATTATGCATTCTAGTTAAAGAAATTTTTAATAAGGAGCAAAAACCGTTATTTTTGATGGATTTCAAAGTAAAGAATAATGCATTCTAAAGATGATTTCCATGCATATCTCTTCGATTTTTGAAGAAATAAAAAAACAACGATTTTATCATATGAGGAGCAAAAACCGTTGTTTTTTTCTCAAGTCAATTTTTAACCCATTTTTGATGGATTTCAAAGTTAAAATTAAATAATTATGCATTCTAAAGATGATTTCCATGCATATCTCTTCGATTTTTGAAGAAATAAAAAAACAACGATTTTATCATATGAGGAGCAAAAACCGTTGTTTTTTTCTCAAGTCAATTTTTAACC
The DNA here is from genome assembly GCF_036172545.1 of Culicoides brevitarsis. Classification (NCBI taxonomy): domain Eukaryota; kingdom Metazoa; phylum Arthropoda; class Insecta; order Diptera; family Ceratopogonidae; genus Culicoides; species Culicoides brevitarsis. The sequence goes on along the minus strand of NC_087087.1, from coordinate 5,459,004 downwards.
CATTTTTGATGGATTTCAAAGTTAAAATTAAAAAATTATGCATTCTAAAGATGATTTCCATGCATATCTCTTCGATTTTTGAAGAAATAAAAAAACAACGATTTTATCATATGAGGAGCAAAAACCGTTGTTTTTTTCTCAAGTCAATTTTTAACCCATTTTTGATGGATTTCAAAGTTAAAATTGAATAATTATGCATTCTAAAGATGATTTCCATGCATATCTCTTCGATTTTTGAAGAAATAAAAAAACAACGATTTTATCATATGAGGAGCAAAAACCGTTGTTTTTTTCTCAAGTCAATTTTTAACCCATTTTTGATGGATTTCAAAGTTAAAATTGAATAATTATGCATTCTAAAGATGATTTCCATGCATATCTCTTCGATTTTTGAAGAAATAAAAAAACAACGATTTTATCATATGAGGAGCAAAAACCGTTGTTTTTTTCTCAAGTCAATTTTTAACCCATTTTTGATGGATTTCAAAGTTAAAATTGAATAATTATGCATTCTAAAGATGATTTCCATGCATATCTCTTCGATTTTTGAAGAAATAAAAAAACAACGATTTTATCATATGAGGAGCAAAAACCGTTGTTTTTTTCTCAAGTCAATTTTCAACCCATTTTTGATGGATTTCAAAGTTAAAATTGAATAATTATGCATTCTAAAGATGATTTCCATGCATATCTCTTCGATTTTTGAAGAAATAAAAAAACAACGATTTTATCATATGAGGAGCAAAAACCGTTTTTTTTTCACGTCAAGTTTCAAATAAATAATCAAATTTTATGCTAAAAAATAATTTCCAATATTTTTAGATTAAAATTTAAAAATTAATTTTCCAAATTTAAATTTTCTTAATAAAAATTCAAAAATTTCATATAAAAAAAATTTAAATAAAAACTTAAAAAGAAATAAAAAAATTTTTAAATTAAATTTTAAATTTAAAAAAATAATAAATAATTAAATTAAAAAATAAAATAAATTAAAATTAATCGATTAAAAATTTGATAAAAAGGTAAAATTAAATTTTAAACAAAATTTTCTTTAAATTAAAAAAATAAATTAATTTGAATAATTTTGAATTATTTTCAATTTAAAAATTTAAAAAAAAAATAAAAAAAAAAATTGGAAAAAAAAAATTGGAAAAAAATATAAAATTAAATTTAAAAATAAAAAAAATTAATTTAAATTTAATAAATTAAAATAATAAATTTAAATTAATTATTAAAAATCAAAGCAAAAGTAAACATTTCGCAACCTGAGTGTTCCATTTTCCATTTTTTTCGGTTAAAACTTCTATTGTCAATTATTTTTTTCTAAATTACTCGTTGAAAAAATACTTTTTAAACATTAAGTTGATCAAAATTTAAAAAATATAAAAAATTTTAATAAATAAAATAATTTTTTAACCCAAAAAAATACGAAAAATCCTCAAAATTAATTAAAATAAAAAACAATTTCACGCTAATTCATTCTTTTCTTCATTTTCGCCCCTTCCGCCAGCTGTCAAACCGCAAGTGACATTTCGTATTCATAACAAAAGTGATTCAATGGTTGTCTTTTAATTTCCCTTTTTAATTTTATTTTCCAATCCACACAATGGATTTCCAAGAATATCAACAAAGGTCCTTATCCCCTCGATCCCGCGTGAATTTCTCAACTAATTAAAACTTTTTTATTCGCAGAGTGATGGCTCTGGAGAGCCTGATACGCGATCATTCGGGCAATGGAAACATCGAATGTCTCTTGGACACCTTGATCGCCCTCGTCTCCGACTGCGATCACGAATCCATCAAAAAAATCAAAAATTTCGAGTCATACTTCAATCGCTGTAAGTAAAAAAAAAATTTATGATTTTTTAACAAATTTCAATTAAAAATTTTTTTCGCGTCACTTCGTATGTGTTTCTATAGACCAACCAATTGCCAAGGAACTCGACGAATTACGGATGAAGCCCGATGACTTCGACTTGATCAAAGTAATTGGTCGCGGGGCATTCGGCGAAGTGCAATTAGTGCGTCACAAATCGTCGCGCCAAGTATTTGCGATGAAAAAATTGTCAAAATTCGAGATGATAAAACGCCCGGATTCGGCTTTCTTTTGGGAGGAACGTTACATCATGGCACACGCGAATTCCGAGTGGATTGTTCGTCTCCATTTCGCGTTTCAAGATGCCAAATATCTCTACATGGTCATGGATTACATGCCGGGCGGCGATATTGTCAGTTTAATTTCAATGTACGAAATTCCCGAGAAATGGGCGATTTTTTACACGATGGAAGTCGTTTTAGCCCTCGATACGATCCACAATATGGGCTTTGTGCATCGCGACGTGAAGCCCGATAACATGCTTTTGGACAAATATGGGCACTTGAAACTCGCGGATTTCGGCACTTGTATCCGGATGAACGCAGATGGCTTGGTAAGGAGCAACAATGCCGTCGGAACTCCCGATTACATCAGTCCGGAAGTGCTTCAGAGTCAAAGTGGCGAAGGCGAATACGGGCGAGAATGCGATTGGTGGAGCGTTGGGATATTTTTATACGAAATTTTGGTCGGCGATACGCCTTTTTACGCAGACAGCTTAGTCGGCACCTATGGCAAGATCATGGATCACAAAAATAATTTGAAATTTCCGCCCGATTTGGACATTAGCGAAAATGCCAAAAGTTTAATTAAGGGATTTCTCACGGATCGCGATCACAGACTCGGCAGAAATAACGTCGACGAGATCAAAGCGCACAAATTTTTCGTCAACGATCAATGGACCTTTGAAAATTTGCGGGAAAGTGTCCCGCCAGTGGTCCCAGAGCTCTCAGGGGATGACGACACACGAAATTTTGAGGATATTGAGACGACCCAACCCACGGAAGAGAATTTTCCGGTACCAAAAGCCTTCGCCGGGAACCATTTACCGTTCGTGGGCTTCACTTATATGGGCGAATATTCCGTTTTAGGCACGAATTCCGCGGAAAATGAGATCGACAACACCGACGGCAAAAAAATCGTGAAACATCCGCATCGGATTTCCAATTCCGCGGACATTTCCCGCCTCGAGAAGATGCTGCAAAGGGAAAGAGCGAACGTGGAAATGCTCGAAAAGCATGAGATCGCGTTAAAACAACAAATTGAGGTTATCTCGAAGCGCGAAACAGAAGTTCAGGACAAAGTCAATGATTATGAGAAGGAAATTGCAGTTTTGAAGCATCAATGCCGCGAAGCCCAACGTAAAGCCGACATTGAACTCGATATTCGGCGAAAAACGGAAAATTTGCTGCAAGACACGAAAAAACGCTTGGATGACGAGCAAAATAAACGAACGCGCGAAATGAACAACAATCAACAACACAACGATAAAATCAACGTGCTTGAACGACAACTCACAGATATTCAGGAAAAATTCAAAAATGAGACCCAAAACAGTCAAAAATACAAAAAACAAATTGTCGAGCTGAAATTAAGCACGACCGCGTTGGAACAAAAATCGAATGAGCTTCAGGCGATTTTGGCGGGACTTCAAACGCAACGCGACATGCTCCAGCAGGAAGTTACCGACTTGCAAACGCGTTTGGCGCAGGAAAAAACGCTCCGGGCCCAAGCGCAAGAACTGCAAAGTGAGCTGGAAAGCAAAATTCACACCTTGAACAACGACCTTGATCGAAATTTGAACCGCGAAAAAGTCACAATCGAGGAAAATCGCAATTTAAATGAGAAAATCTCGTATTTGGAGAAGGAAAATGCCACGATTCAGCTGGAATTGAAAGCCGTGCAGAACAGATATCATCAGGAGATCAAATCCAATCAGGAAAATGAAAAATCCCGAAGTGTCAGTAAAGATGACGTTGATATCATGGAACTGAAGGACCTGCAAAATAAGTTAAGTGAGGAAAAAATGGCACGTCAAAAGTCCGATCAGAATTTCCAAGAGAAGGAACGTCAAATTTCGATGCTTTCCGTGGATTATCGTCAAATTCAGCAACGTCTGCAAAAGCTGGAGGGCGAATATCGGCAGGAAACGGAAAAAGTGCTCGCTCTTTATAGTCAACTGGAGCAAGAACAGACAAAAAAATCAACTTTACTCTCGGAATTGAGTCTCCAAAGCTCCGAAGTCGCCCATTTGAAGGCCCGCGAAGTCCAATTAGTGAAAGAAGTCACGCAATTACGCGAAATTAAGCGGAAATTCGAAGAGGAAACGACCAAACTCAAAAATGCGCACAACGCTGACATCATTCAGCTGAAAGAACTCCAAGATCAACTCGAAGCCGAGCAATATTTTTCGCGCCTTTACAAAACCCAAAGCGGCGAATTGCGCGAAGACATGGAAGAAAAACAACGAACCATCACCGAGCTCGAGGAAGAACGAACTTCGCTGCTGCACCAACTGCAACTTGCCATCGCGCGTGCCGATTCCGAAGCCCTGGCACGCTCCATTGCCGAAGAAACTGTCACGGATTTGGAAAAGGAAAAAACCATGAAGGAGCTCGAACTGAAGGATCTCGTCACGAAACATCGCAACGAAATTTCCGCCAAGGAACAGGCGATTTCGACGACGAAAGATGCCGAGGCTGAACTAAATAAAAAACTCAACGCGCGAATTGCGGAACTCGAAGATGCGCTTCAGCAAAATAAAAAGTTGCAAGACGAAGTGAAAAAGCATAAATTCGATCAGGAGGAGCATGATAAGCTGAAGAAGCAGTTGAAGACGGAGATTTTGTTGAAACAAACCGCGGTGAATAAGTTGGCGGAAATTATGAATCGCAAGGAGAATTTCGCGACGAATAATAAGAAGCAGAAGGGCAGTACGTCGGCAGATTTGAGGAAGAAGGAGAAGGAAAGTCGACGATTGCAGCTGGAGTTGACGCAGGAACGGGATAAATATAATCAGTTGTTGTTGCGGTATCAGGATGCGCAGAATTTGTTGCAGGAGGAAGCGCAGGTGAGATTTTTTCTTATTTTATAATTCTAAAAAAAATTAAAAAATTAAATTAAATTAAAAAAAAATTAATTAAAAAAAATAATAAAAAATTTTAATTTTATTTGACGAAATTAATTTTTTTTTAATTTATTTAAATTTAATTAATTTTTTTTTATTTTGAAAAAATACTTCTCAATTAATTATTATGAAAATTTTTCTCATGATTTTTATTTATTTATTTTTTTCTATAATTTAATAAAATTTTTTTCTTTAATTTTTAAAAGAAAAACCTTCAAAATTTTTTATTTTGGGGAATTTTTAATAATTTTTATTTTAAATTATTTTAATTTTATTTTTTAATACTCGAAGAAAAAATTATTAAAAAAATAATAAAATTAATTTCAAGTTTTTATTTAAATTCATATTCATTTAAATTTCAAACAAAAAATTGAAAAAATTTAAAAAATTTTTGTAAAAATTTTAATACGAAATTGAAAATTAAAAATTTCTTTAAATTGAAAATTAAAAATTATTTTTAAATAATTAATTATTATTTATTTTTTAATGAAATTATTTTCAAAATTAATTTTTAATTAATTATTTTAAATTTAGTTTTAATTTTTACTATTATTATTTTTTATTTATTTTTTTAATATTTTTTTTTTAAATCGAACGTAATTTTTTTAGAATTTTCAATTTTTTAAAAAATATTAAAAAATAAAAAAAAATTGATTAGTTAAAAAAAATTTAAAAATTAATACATAATTTTGAGAATTTTACTCATGTGATGTTGAAAGTATTTAAAATATGAAAAAAATCAGACAAGAAATTTTTGACTTAAAAATTAAAATTTTTCTTTTTTATTTCTTGAAATGTTTTAAAAATTCATTTTTTAGTAGAAGATCGCCTTTTATAATTTTGGATTTTTTTTAATTTTAATTTTTTTAATTTTTTTTTTTAATTTCTTATTTAAATTTTAATGCTTTGCTTGAATTAATTCAAATAAAAATTTTTCACTATTTTTTTTTTTTTATTTTAGAGCAAAATGAAACTCCAGATGGAAGTTGACTGCAAAGCAACAGAAATCGAGCATCTCCAACTGAAACTCAACGAAGCCGTCTTCCTTTCATCGAAGGAAAGTGACTCGATCGAAGACAACGTTGACTTTGTTTTCGAAGGATGGCTCAGTATCCCCAACAAGCAGAATATCCGAAGGCACGGATGGAAAAAGCAATTTGTCGTTGTCTCCTCCAAACGAATTATTTTCTACAACAACGAAGCTGACAAGCAAAATACGAGTGATCCAGCGTTGATAATTGATTTGAGGTAAAAAATTAATTTTTTCTCGAATTTTTCGTAAATTAACAATTTTTTGATGAAATTTGCAGCAAAGTGTTCCACGTGAGATCCGTTACACAGGGAGATGTGATACGTGCAGATGCCAAAGAAATTCCAAGAATATTCCAACTTTTGTATGCAGGCGAGGGAGAAGCACGTCGCCCCGATGAGCAAAATAACGAGGGCAACAAGGATGATCGTCCTGGCACGTTACTTTTTAAAGGTATGAATTTGAAGAAAAAAATTGAAAAAATTGATTTTTAACGAAAAATTTCGTTTTTAGGGCACGAGTTACTTCAAATCAATTATCACATGCCAACCAATTGTGAGATCTGTGCAAAGCCTTTGTGGCATATGTTGCGACCGCCGCCAGCGTATGAATGTAAAAGGTAAGATTTGTCTTGATTTTGTCTCTTCGATTGTTAAAAATTTAAAATTTTAATGATTTTTCTGTTAAAAAATTTTTTTTCGTCAAAAATTTTAAAGTATCACTCAAAAAATTTATTTTATGAGAAAAAATTTGTAAAAAAAAATATTTTTTAATTTAATTTAAATTTTTTTTATTTAATTTTTAAAAATACATTTTAACAAAATTGTTTAAAAATTTTAAATACATATTTTTTTAAAATTTAAAAAAAATAATTAAATTTAAAAATTAAATAATTTTAATTTTTTTAAATAAAAAAATAATTAAAATTAAAGATTTAATTATTTTAATTTTTTTTAAATTTAAAAAAAAAATAAAATTAAAGAACAAAAAATTTTATTAAATTGACGAAATTTTTTTTTAAATTTTTCATTAAAAATTTATTTTTTTCAATTGAAATAATTTAAATATTTTTTTTTTAATTTAAATTAAATTAATCACAAAATTACCTGAAATTTTATAAAATATTAAAATTTTTATTTAAAAAAAAATTAAATTTTTAACAATTAAAAATTATTTTTCTTTAAAATTAACTAAAAATTTAATTTTTCTTAAAATTTTTTTCAGTTGTCGCATCAAAATCCACAAGGAGCACATTGACAGCAACGAAGCAAATACCTCAATGGCGCCCTGCAAGCTGCATCACGACCCAAATTCGGCGCGTGAGATGCTCCTACTCGCCCAGAGTAACGAGGATCAGGGTCGTTGGGTAACGCGTCTCTCGAAACGCATCCAAAAGTGCGGCTACAAAGCCAATTCCATGAATTCAAGCAATTCAACCGGCAGCGGGGACAGTTCCAGCAACAATAGTACTAAAATTTCGCCACGATAAACACTTTTTTTTGTTAGTTTTTTGCATTTTTTTTCGTTAGTTTGACTTTTTTTTTGGAAGAAAACATTTTTGCTCACACACAGTGCACAATCACAAAACATTTCCATTTTTCGACTTTCCAATATTTTTAGCGTAAAATTACACAAGAAGGGAAAAAAAGCATTTCAACCGTCATTCACTCAAGTATTAAAAAAAATTAATCAATGTCGTAAAAAAAATATTTAATCGTTATTATTATATAGAGAAAAAAAAGAGAAAAATCTTACCTTAGTAGACTGGAAACATGCGCCTTGTAATGTTTGATACATTTTTTTTATAAAGATATATATAAATATTATTATTAAATTTTTTAAAAATATAAAAAAAAAATTCATGCGAGTTTATGAATTTGAATATCATCAAGCAACGCTCAGCATATCGAGAGTAAATAAAGCTGTTTTAGCATTTTAGATACCTAAAAGCAAAAAAAAGGAAAAAAACGCGCCTGAAAATAAGTTTCTTCATTATTTTATTTTTATTATTATATTATATATTATTATTATCTTTATAATTTTCCTAAATGTGTAAGTCTTATCATGTAAAAGTTTAACAAAACAAAAAAAAATATATAAAAATAATAAAAATGTTTAAATTTCCTGCCATTTTTTTCAAAAAATTGTCTTTAAAAATTTTTTGTGTTAAAATTGAATTTTTGTAAGTATTTTAAAATTTATTTTAATTTTAAAATAATTTTTTTTAAAGAATTTTTTTTAATATAAAATTTTATATATAAAAAAAATCTTACCATATTTATATATTTTAAAGTTTAATGTAATAATATTTTTTAAACATCAAAATTTTTTTTTATTTTTAAAAATTTAAATTAAATTATCATTAGGTACTAATTTTTTAAATATTTTTTTAAATTAAATTTTAATTTAATATTTTTTTTTGTTTAAAATATTTTTTTTTTTATTTTTTAAAAAAATGTAAAAAAAATTAATATATATTTTTTAAAATATTCATTCTTTAAAAATAATTTAAAAAAAAAATTCTTTTTTTGTTTAAATATTTTCTTTTTTTAAAGTTTAAATAATTTTTTATTAAATATTTAACTTTAGTTGATTAATAATTATTTAATTTCATTTAAATTTTTATTAATTGAACCTTAATGAATTCTAAAATATTTTTATTAATTAATTTTAGTATTTTTTATTTTATAGGTTTTTTTTCCAAAAAATTAATTTTTTTTGATTATTTCGTCATACCAAAAAATTATTATTTTTAAATATTTTTTAGCTCTAAAATTTTATTTTTTTATTTAATTTTTAATTTTTTCAATTTTTATTATTTTTTAATTTTAATTTTTTTTTATTTAATTTTTTTTTATTTTAATTTTTTTTTTATTTTTTTTTAGAATTAAAGCAAACCATGAAATTTCTGTCATTTTTTTCCAAATTATTTTCTCACAATGAACATTCTTCCAAATTTTCCGTATCACCGCGAAGAGCTCAAATGGCAACGAGTTTCTTCAGATCACGAGCTTCGACTCTTGAGAAAAATCCTTCTCGACTTGAGAACGAACCAAAATTCTCCTCTTCAACCGAAGTCTCGTCAAGAAGTTTATCGAAAATATGCTCAACAAAATCGTGAATCAGCTAAAAATATTTTTCCCTCAAAAAAATTGAAACAAAATGAAGCAAAATCCGTGAGAGCAAAATCCAGCATTCAATCCGCTCGAGAAATCGGAAATAAATATTCGCAAATTAACTCGAGATTCGTGAAAAAACCTTCAAGCAACTCATTGAATTCTCGACCAAAAACTTCTCCGCTGTCGTTTTCAGCATTTCAATTAGCAAAAGAAACGGGAAATTTATTTTCAAGGCAAAATCGTTCAACGACGAGTTCTTGGATAAAAAGCAGAAAACCATCAAATTCGAGTTTGAGGACTGAAAATTTGAAATTCGCTCGAGAATGCGGCAAAAAATGGGGAAAACAAATAAAAATGACAAATTTAAGCAGAAAACCTTCTCACAAAGACTTGAAAGGAATCGCAAAAGTCTCATTAAGGAACGACATTGGAAATTATTTCTCTTTAAGGAACCGGAAACGAATTTTGGAGGATTTTGAGGAAGATTTCATGTTAAATCACGAGTTACGAGGCATCTACGAGCGAACAATTGAGAAAATGTCGGAATTTCAAATGAAATATTTGGGCGAAGTTGTCGATGAAAAATATTTCGAACAAGATCGATTGTCAGAAATTCAAGAAAATCCTAAAGAAAGCCAAAAAATGAGTGAACTTGAACTTGAAAACGTCAATTACGAAGAAAAATTGCCTGAAATTTCCCCAAAAATTAGTTCTCCGTGCAAAAGTTTCGCATTTTTGAAGATTGTAGAAGAAAATTCTGAAAAAATCTCCAAAGAACTCATGAAATTGGAACAAATTGATTTTGAAATCAGCAATAATCAGTTAAAAATTTCTCCAAAAGTTTCGGTTGAAATTAAAAATTCACAAGAAAAAATATCGGAAGAGGAAAAAATTGATGAATTTCCTCCCCCGCCCCCAATTGAAGAGGATTTGAAGGCAGTTGAAGTAAAAACTAGCGACGAAAAATTAACTGCGTTTCAAAGAGCTCGTCGATTCTTTATTAAATGATCACTTACCGTAACACAAAAGACTTTAGAAATAAAGAAACGAACCCACAGAAATTTATCAAAATTTTTTTTAAATATTTTCGACAGTTGACAGATGTCAAAAATTTGTCTTTTTTAAATATTTTTTTACAGATTTAATTTTTTTACGAAATTTTTAATTTTAAAAATTTTTTTCAAAAAAAAAAATTAAATTTTTTCAAATTTTTTTGATTTAATTCAATATTTTTTTATTAAAAAAAATAATTTATTTAAATTGAATAAAATTAATTTAATTTAACTTATTAATTTTTTTAAAAATTTTTATTTTATAAAATTATTTTTTTTTATTTTTTTTATAAAATTTTTTAAATAAAAAATTAATTTAATAAAATAAATTAAAAATTTAGTAAATAAATATTAAAATAAATTAAATTTAATTTTTTTTTTTTTTATTTAAAAAATTTTATTTTGAAAATTCAAAAAAAAAAAATTTTTCGAGCCTGAAAAATTAAAAAAAAAATATTTTTTTTAGTAAATATTTTTTTTTTAAATTTTAATATTAAATTAAATTATTTTTTATATAAATTTTTTTAAACAAAAAATTTAATTTAATAAAAAAAATAATTTTATTTATTTAATAATTAATTTTTAATTCAAAAAAAAATTAAAAATAATTTAAAAATTTTTTTGTGCTTAAAAATAATTAAAAAATAAAAAATCCATGTTTGAGCCTTCATAAAAAATTCAAATAAAACAATTAAATTTTATTTTTTGGGTAAAAATTCATTTTTCATTACTATTTTTCTGTATGTATAAAAGGACACTTAATAAATATCCTGCTGGTTTTTTTTTCTCTTAATTAATTAATTATTTATATTTTTATGTTTTTTTTTGTTTCCTCGAGTCAGTACAAGTATATTTCATTAATATTAATTAATAATTAATTTTTCAAGCGATATTTTACTTTTTCATGCATTTTCTGAAAAATGCAATGAAAATATCGAAAGAAACTTTTTTTTGTTAAATAAAGTCATACTGACTCAAGAAATAACATCTTACACTAAAATTACAACTGTACTTGCTCTTAATAATTGGAATTATGTTTTTTTTTCTTGATTGCTACTCGTTATTAATAATTATTTTTATTACTGTACTGATCTTCTTACAAAAAACGTGGAATGTATTTTTTTCTCTCAGGGAATGTACTTTTTTTGTTTAATTTTTAAATATTTTTCCTACATTAATATTAGTTGTGTTTATATATTATTATCATATTATAAACTATTTATTACATCATAAATACTATATGTATGTATAATATATAAAACATAGGAAAAATAAGTTTAAAATTTACAGAGCGTTCGAAACAAAAAATTATTATAGGAAAAAATTATAAAATTGGCAAAAATTAATTTTTTTTTACAATTTTTTTTTAATTATTTCTCTCAGATATAACTTAAGTTATACAAGATATTAAAAAGAGGCAAGATTATCACACTACTTCATTACATACATTTACACGACTCATACTGTGAATAAAAATATATATATTTATAAAAAAAAAATCTAAATTAAGTTTTTTTTTTTTTTTTCATGATAATTAATATTACTAAATAATTAATTTAAAAAAAATGAAAAATTCAATAAAAATATTAAAAATTGAATTAAAAATGTGATACTGTCCCTTTTTTTATATATCTTTCTATTTATTTTTATTTTATTATGTATTTTTACCATTTCATGGCTTTAATTATTTTTTTTTACAAAAAAAAATTTTTCATACAATTTGTTCAATGTTCAAGCTTTATTTTGGTCGACACGATTGAACAAATAATATGGCTTTTTAATTAAAAGAAAAAATTGACTCTTCTCAAAAAAACCTGAAATTCCGTAAAATTTTTTATTTTTTTTAACATTTAATTGTTTGTCTCATACACGTACAGTACATCTAGTTTGATATTTTTAATAGTTGTAAATATTTTTTTTATGTTTTCTGGATTTAATTAAAATTGGAAGTGGTTCAAGAATTTTAAAATATTTTTTTTAAAACTGTCAAACCATTTCCAACAGGATTTTGCGTAATTTCTTACGTTTATTTTTTTAAAAAAATTAATTATTTAAAATTTTTTTTGATAGAATTTAATGTGATGTTTAATTATTATTAAATTATTTTTTTTAAATATAATTTTTTTCAAGCATTTTAATAAATTAATTTTTTTTCTGAAATTTTCTTTTCATATTTAAAAAAAAAATTAAATTTAAATTTAATTAAATAAAAATTTAAAATTAAATTTAATTAATTAAAAAATTGAAATTAAATTTTTAATTAAATTAAATTTAAATTTTTAAATTAAATTAATTTTTTTTTTAATTAAAATTAAATTTTTTTTAATTAAATTTTTTAATTAAATTTAATTAATTTAAAATTTTTAAAAATGAAAAGAAATTAAATAAAATGAACAATTAGAACGACTAGAAAGACCGAGACAGATTTTTATTTCTTTTAAAAATTCTTTTTAAAATTTTTTTTTCTTTAAAAATGGGTCGTAAAAATTTATTTTTTAAAAATTTTTAAGTAAAAAAAGCTTTTTGCTTATTTTTAAATTTTTTTTTTGATATTTTAATATTTTTTTTCTGAAATTGGGTAAAAATTATTAATTATTTTTATTATTTTATGATATTCATTAAGGAATGTTGCTTAATAAAAATTGTGCATATTTGTGGCAGTTTTTGTTTTAATTTTAAATATTACGCTACAAATGCTAATAACAACCGTTCTATTAAAATTAACAAAAAAAAATGCTATTTGCCGTCTCTCTCATTTTTTAAGATTTTTTTTCTCTTTTTTTTCAATTATTGATAATTTTTTGGCACCCATATTTCGATTTTTGAAGCTTTTTCTCATTACACGTGATTTGTGTGTTAAAAGGTTCTTGTTGAATTTCTTCTGTAATTATCGACGTCGTAAAAAAAATTTAAATAAAAAAAAATAATGAGAGAAATGTGGAATGTGTCTGGATTTTACACGTGTAATGTTTGTTTATCGCGTCTTTTGTTTGTTCACCTAATTTATTTATTATATTTATATATTATTATATTCAACTAATTTAACGACTTCACCTTCTTCTTCGGCTCGACATTAAATGCTGTTCCATCATCTGTCGCAACATTGGCTCGGGACTGCAGTTCAATGGAAGGCATTCCATTTGTGCATCAGCTCCGCATCTAACGAAAAAAAATGTGTGAATTAATGTCTTTGAACTTTTTGAAAAAAAAAAGAAGAAAAATGACACTTACTTGCATTGCATGCATGGCCCGGTATTTCTTTCGATAACTTCTCCAACTTGGTAAGTTCTGCCATCGATGAAGCAGCCAGCGCGTGTAGCTCCCTTGTACGCGTGTCTGTTAAAGTGAGGAGGTAGCGTTGTCGTAGTTGTGGTTGTGCTCGTCGTGATATTGACAACTGTTGCCATTGACACGGGACATTCGTATCTGAAAAAAAATTGAAATTATTAAATTTATCAAAAAATTAAAAATTTATCGTTAAAAAACGAAGAGAAAAATTTCAAAATGTGCATTGGGAAAATTTTTTGAAAATTTGCATTGGGATAAAAATTTTAAAAATGTTTATTGGGATAAAAATTTGAAAAAATGTGAATTGGGATAAAAATTTGAAAAAATGTAAATTGGGTTAAAAATTTGAAAAAATGTAAATTGGGATAAAAATTTGAAAAATGTGAATTGGGATAAAAATTTAAAAAAATTTGAATTGGGATAAAAATTTGAAAAAATGTGAATTGGGATAAAAATTTTTAAAAAAATTTGAATTGGGATAAAAATTTGAAAAAATGTGAATTGGGATAAAAATTTTTAAAAAAATGTGAATTGGGATAAAAATTTGAAAAAATGTGAATTGGGATAAAAATTTGAAAAAATGTTCATTGGGATAAAAATTTGAAAAAATATTAATTCAGATAAAAAAAAATTTAAAATGTGAATTGGGATAAAAATTTTTAAAAAAATTTGAATTGGGATAAAAATTTGAAAAAATGTGAATTGGGATAAAAATTTAAAAAAAAATGTGAATTGGGATAAAAATTTGAAAAAATGTGAATTGGGATAAAAATTTTTAAAAAAATGTGAATTGGGATAAAAATTTGAAAAAATGTGAATTGGGATAAAAATTTTAAAAATGTTAATTGGGATAAAAATATGAAAAAATGTGAATTGGGATAAAAATTTGAAAATGTGAATTGGGATAAAAATTTGAAAAAATGTGAATTGGGATAAAAATTTGAAAAAATGTGAATTGGGATAAAAATTTAAAAAAATGTGAATTGGGATAAAAATTTGAAAAAATGTAAATTGGGCAAATACATGAATTTGTATAATTTTTTAAAAATGTGCATTGGGATTTTGATTCTCTTCCTTTTAAAATTCAATAAAAACCCAAAATAAACTAACCTTGGACAACAGAATCCATCGATAGTCTCTTCGTGACATCCATTAATTGGCGGCGGGCACGATTGTTGCAAGCAAATAATGTCGCTTCGGAAGCAGAAGCAGAAATCGCAAGGATCATCACGTGGGATTTGTTGAGCTGACACGTACAATTTTCCGCCATATCTGCAAGTTCCGGGTCCAAATACGGCAGGACTTTCGGGATCTTCAGGTTCATAATCGTAATCATCGCCAGGCGCTGGATATCCTGAAGGCATTCCCATTCCTGTGTGATCGAATGATCCGGGAGCTGAAACGGGAGGTCCATATGTCGATTGCGGAGTCTTTTGCGTATGTTCTTCGGGATAATGCTCAACGGGACGTTGAACATCATCTTCTTCTTCGTGACTTGCGGGCGCGGTTGTAGTTGCTGTTGGTTTCTCTTCTTCCGAACGATCTTCGTCTTCGCCGAATTTCGAGTCGAGATCAATTGGAGCGACGGTTGTTTTATCAACGGGAACAATTTCGTGGATTGGAGCTTCAGTTTGTTCTTCGTCGGCGGATTTGACGGTTGTAGCTTGTTCAGGAGCAAAAGTTGTTGCTTTTTCAGCATCTTCTGATTTGGATGTTGAAACTTCCAAAGGTTTTTCGTCCATAGATTGCACTTGAGGAGCAACAGTAGTCATCTTTTCAACATCTTCTTCAGCAGGTTTAGCAGCGAATGTCGTACTTTCTTGTTCTTGTTTCTCATCGGAAGCTAAAGTTGTTGCTTCAGCAGACTTATCTTCATCTGAATCGCGTTTTGGTGCATCAGTAACCATTTCTTCGGCAGATTTCATCGTTGTTGGTTGATCATGTTCAATACGCATAGTTGTCAAATCAAGTCCGCTTTGCGCTAAAATAGTTGTCAATTCTTCAGGCAAACGTTCGGTAATTTGTTCGACAGGCATTTCAGTCTTCATGTCGATAGTTCCAGGTAATTTTGGTTGTTCAGTCATGGTTTCTTCCTTTTCTTTTTCTTCTTCTTCTTCAGATGCGGGTTTCATTGTCATCGCAACAGCTTCTTCTTCAGACTCGGATTTTGGAGCATCAGTTGATTCAGGAGCCTTTGTTGGAGCATCAGTTACGACTTCCTTTGATGGCGTGACAGTTACTACCTTTTCTTCGTCTTTGTGATCAAGATCGATACGATCAACAGGAAGAACAGTTGTTGCTTTTTCTTGTTCTTTCTCATCATCAGATTTGGCGGGAAGTTCAGATGCAACTGTAGTAGCTTCTTCATGCTTAACTTGATCTTCGGGTTTGACAGTTTCTTTCTCCATTTGAACTTCTTCTTCGGGTAATTCAGCGCGCAATGTTGTCGATTCAGATTTCTCTTCTTCTGATTTCATGGTTGTTGCTTTTTCAACTTCTTCTTCAGGTTTCATGGTAGTTGCTTTTTCAGCAGCTTCAGAATCCTTCTTGACATCTTCATCTTCAGAAGCAGGAGACATTGTAGTCTTAGCTTCTTCAGAAACAGGCGATTGAGTTGTAGCAACATCTTCATGTCCGACACTCATTGGCGTCACAATTTCAACAGGAGCTTCAGTCTTAATTTCAGTAGATGGCGTGACAATTTCAACCATTGTTCCGTCAATCATTTCTGTCACAGGTTTCTTTTGTCCCTTCACAGGAGTCAATGTAACTTTAGTTTCTTCATCTTCTTCTTCGCTGCTTGAATCAGTAGTTGCGGGCATTTCTGAACGAACTGTTGTCGCATCAACTTCGCCAGATGTTTCAGATGCAAGAGTTGTTGCCTTTGATTCATCTTCTTCCTTTTCAGCTTCGATAGATTTCATTGTTGTTGGTAAAACAGCAGCAACATCTTCAGCAGATTCATCTTGTTGTTTAACAGTTGTGACATCAGCAGATGGAGCATCAGTTGGTTTAGCCAATTTCTCATCTTCATCCGAAGGTTTGAGAGTTGTTCCTTCTTCTTCAGCTTTAGGAGCTTCAGTGCCTTCAGGTTTCATTTCAGTCTTTTCTGTCGAAAGTTCATCAGATGGAGCTGCAGTTGTTGCTTTTTCAGCATCTTCTGAAGGTTTCATTGGAGCATCAGTAGATTCCTTTTCGGATTCAGGAAGAACAGTTGTTGCCTTTTCATCGTCTTGTTTTGGCAAATCTTCAGGTTTCATTTCGACCTTTTCGGATGAATCTTCAGCAGATGGCGCAAGAGTTGTTGCCATCTTTTCATCTTCAGCAGATTCGGATTTGAGAGTTGTCATCTTTTCTTCTTGTTCTGGTTTGTCAGTTGCTGTATCTAATCTCTCATCAAGATCAACAATTGGGCGAACTGTGGTTTGTTTATCTTGTTCGTCTTCTGGTTTTTCTTCCTTTTCTGCCATGAGTGTTGTTTGCTCCAATTTAGGTTGTTCAGTTGTCATTTTCTCAACATCTTCCGATTTCTCTTCGTCTTTTTCGGGTTTCATTGTTGCTGATTCTTCTGATGGTTTTTCGGTCATTTCTACAGTTTCCTTCTCAGTAGGTAATACTTCAACTGGATGTTCAGTTACCTTTTCTTCTTCTTCTTTCTTCGGTGCAGATGTAGCTGAAACTTCTTCATCTTCTTTGGTTTCATCTTCTGATGGGCGAACAGTTGTCATCTTTTCTTCTTCCTTTTCTTTTTCTTCTTCAGAAGAAGGAGCAAGAGTTGTCTTTTCAACTGCGGGACTGTCAGTTGCCTTTTCTTGACTTTCAACTGATGGAGGAACCATTGTTTGAGATTCTTCTGATGGCATCTTCATTGTTTGATCTTCAGCGCGTAACGTTGTAGCTTCCATTGGAGATTCAGTCTTTTGTTCTTCTCCAACCTTTTCGGAAATCATCACAGGAGTAACAGTTGATTTTTCATGTTCTTCTTCGCGAACAGTTGTAGATTTCTCATCGTCATCCTTCTTTGGAAGTTCATCTTCAGATTTTACAGTTGTTGCTTTTTCAACTTCATCAGCGGAAGGAACAACAGTAACAATTTCAGGTTTGTCAGTTGATTTTTCGTCGGTAACTGGAGCATCTGTTGAGACTTTTTCTTCTTCTGGTTTTTCTTTTTCAACCATTGAAGCTTCCGTACTTTCAGGTTCTTTGATTTCTGGTTTGTCAGTTGAAGGAGCATCAGTTGATGAGACCTTTTCGTCATCTTCTTTTGGTTTCTCAGATTCAGCTTGTTCTGTTGTTTCAGGTTCTTTGATCTCAGGCTTGTCAGTTGAAGGAGCATCAGTTGAAACTTCCTCATCGGATTCTTTCTTGTCATCAACTGAAGGTTTGTCTGTCGCCATTTCAACTTTCTCTTCGTCACTTTCTGAACGATCAGTTGAAGATTCCTTTTCAGCAGAAAGTGTTGTCGCATCCAACGGAGTTTCTGTCATCTTGACTTCATCTTCCTTCTTGTCTTCTTCTGAAGATTTGGGAGCATCTGTGGATGATTCGTCGTCAGATTTTGGAAGATCTGTTGGTTTGGCAACTTCTTCTTCTTCTTCAGATGGTTTGTCAGTAGTCTAAAAATGAAATAAAAATTTTAAAATTTTTTGTTAAATTAAACAGATTATTTTTTTTACCTTTTCTTCTTCTGGTTTATCTTCAGATTTCAATCCAAGATCAGATGTTACTTGTTCATCTTCTTCCTTTTCACTTGCAAGCGTTGTTTGAGCATCTTGTTCAAGAGGACTGAGAGTTGTTGGAATCATTTCCTTAACAATTGCTGTAACTTCTTCTTCAGATTGTGGTTCTTTCATCTAAAAAATAGAATTGAAATTTGAGTTAAAATCTGAAATATCAAAATACGAGAAAAAAAATCTTACTTCAACAACAGTTGCTGGAACTTCAGAAGATTCAACAATTGCTTCTTCACTCTTATCAGTCGTTTCAGGAATATCTTCGCAAGTTTGATTGCATCTCACAGCACTGTTCAAGCACAAGCAGACAAGGCATCTTTCTGTTGATGGAATTGTTGTGTTGTGACGATAATGTTGACCATCAAATAAGCAATCACCTTCGCCGGGAATAGCTTGGGGCAATCCCATATCAGGATACTTATCGGTTGCCATTGGGAAGGTTTCCAAAATTTTATCGATGCTATCCAACAACGTATCTTCTTTCTTATCTCCCATTGGCGACAATGTTGTCATGATCGAAGCTTCGTCTAATTTAACTGTTTGTTGTTCAGCATCCTTATCTTCTCCTTCAGGAATAACTGTATTCATTTCCATGGCTTCATCTTCTTTGGGTTTATCTGTACTGCTTGGCTCATCAACCATCATATGAGAATCAGATTCAACTGGTTTAGCTGCTTCAATGATTTCATCTTCAGGCATCTTCATTGTTGTCATGGCGGGCATTTCAGGAAGTTCAGTGACAATTTCTGCAGGAGGAAGTTCGAGATCATCGCGACCTGAATCAGGTTTAGCAGTTGTCTTTGTCTCAAGATCAGGAATGAATGTCGTGATTTTATCTTCGGGACGAACAGTTGAAGGATGTCCTTCGCCAAGATTGACACGATCAAAGTCAGCGGGTTTCTCGGTTTCTTGTGACATTGGAGATGTAGTTGTAACTTTCATGTCATCTTCCTCATCAATATGTTTCTGAAGCTCGTCATCTTCTTCTGAGATCATTGTTTGAGTTTCTTCTTCGCCAGCAGGTTTAACAGTTGTAACCTTTTCTTTCATTTCATCCATGGATTCAGGAATTTCGTTTGCAGAGTCATCATCATGAGCATCTTTAACAGTTGTTGGAGTATCCATTGGAGCATCAGTCTTCATTTCTTCTTCAGCAGCTGGTTTAACAGTTGTCATTTGTTCCTTTTGCTCATCTTCAGAAGGTTTCATTGTTGTTGCCTTTTCTGCTGGTTTGCTTAAATCTTCAGCAAGAGTAACTTGTTCTTCTTCCTTCTCAGGCATCATGGTTGTTGCCATTTCTAATTTCTCTTCATCTTGATCCTTTTCTTCTTCGTCGAATCTTGGTTTGATGGTTGTTGCTTTCATTTCTTCTTCTTGTTCATCCATTGGTGCTGTAGTTGTTTTCATCATCTCTTCTTCCATTTCTTTCATTGGCTCTTCAGCAGATTTCATTGTTGTCATTTCAGGAACAGATTTGTCTGTCTTGGCTTCTTCTGTTGATGGAACATCGGGCAAAACAGTGTTCATTTCCATAGCTTCATCTTCCGATGGTTTGCTCGTTGATTTTTCCATCAAATCAGGAATGAATGTCGAAAGACGATCTTCAGGAGCAATAGTTGTCTTTTGCATATCTTCTTCAGCAGAATCTTTCTTTGGTGCATCAGTTGAAGCTACTTCTTCATCAGTTGTGTCTTTCTTTGGTGCATCAGTAGAAGCAACTTCTTCATCAGCTGTCTTTGAAGGAGCATCTGTTGAAGTTTCCTTAGCAGCTTCTGTTGATTTCTCAGCGTCTTCAACTGAAGCAAGAGTTGTAGCAGCCATGGAAACATCTTCATCAGATTTTGGAGCATCAGTTGTTTTTTCTGCTTCTTCGTCTTTCTTTGAAGTTTCGGTAGATTCTTCGTCTTTCTTTGGAGCTTCTGTGCTTTCAACTTTTTCTTCTGAATCATCTTTCTTTGGAGCTTCTGTACTTTCAACCTTTTCTTCTGAATCGTCTTTCTTTGGAGCTTCTGTACTTTCAACCTTTTCTTCTTCTTCTTTGGAAGGAGCATCAGTTTTAGCTTCTTCCTCAGGTTTCATTTGATCAACAGGACTCAAAGTCATTTGCTGCACAATTTCATCTTCAGGTTTGTCAGTTCTGTCAATTGAAGACATCGTAGTTGCCTTTTCACTTTCATCCATTTCTGATTTTTCTGTTGTTTCAGGTTTGCTTGTTTTATCTTCAGATTCAACCTTTTCAGTTGATTTCTCTTCTTCCTTATCCATAGATGACATTGTTGTTGCCATTTCAGGTTCTTTAGTTGCTGATTCGTCATCGAAGCGATTCTTTGTATCCAAAGTTGGTTTATCAGTCATCGAAACTTGTTCATCTTCTTCTTCCTTTTCAGCTGCCATTGTTGTTGGTCCTTGAGTTGATGGCGCGAAAGATTCTGCCTTGACAACATCTCCATCGCAAATATAGTCTGTTGGACAGCATTCATCAGCCTTCGGAGGTACAGCAGTGCAATTCTTGCCTTCCATGGTTGATGGTTCAAGACATTCCATAACAACGCATACAATATCGCCCTTCATACAATAACAATGATCGCATGGTTTGCCAGTATCAACTAAACCGCCATCAGCAATGACATTTCCGTTATGCACACAATCCGAACTTGGAGCTGGAGTTGTTGTCAGCATAAATCCAGGGGTAGGTCGAACAGTTGTCGTTGTTTGGTCTTCAATTTCAAGGGGACCATCACTGTCGTGATCTAATGAAATTATCGAAATTCAATTAAAATCACATTTCACATTCGTTGCCAAGAAATACTTACCGCATTCATATCGCACGGGACAACATACACCTCGATGATAAACAGGTTGGCATCCTTCCACGTGTAATGTACATTCTTGCATGACACAAGTTGTCATATTCCGTATGCAATAACACAATTCGCAAGGCTTGTGTGGGCTAGAGGGTACTTGAGAACCTTCGGAGTAGAACTTATTATCGATTGTACATCCAAAGTTATCGGGATGTCCCAATTCTGTTGATCCAGCGCCATGATGAGCTTCCAATTCAACAGGAACTATAAAAGAAAAGTTAAAATAACCTCAAAATTTTGAAAAACTAAAATTTTACCTTCAGGACATGTAATAATAGGACAACACTGATCTTCACGTTTCTCAACGACGCAATCCTGTCCAATAGGTTTCGTGAACGGACATACCCTGAGATAACACATGAGCATTTGATTATGGCAAGTACAGTTGAGACATGGTTCGTTTGTCATTATTCTATCGCCTTCGCTATAATGGTTATAATTGTAGTAACAGCCATCAGAATCTACCGGAAAAAAAAGAGAAAAAATTCATTAAACAATTACGAAATTGAAAGTTCATGTCCTACTTACCTTCTAACGTGCTGATCTGTGTATCGTGATTCACCGTAGGAGCTGCAAAGAGAAAAAGAGAGACACAAATTAGCTTCGAAATTATTTTTAAATCAGAACGACGTGCGTGGTCAAAAATTTTTCATATACACGAAACAAGAACGAAATTTGAATGTCATCATCGAATGCTCACGAGATTCAAATTTCAATGCAAATTGAATGTGGGTCACACAAAAAAAAAGTTTTAATACACAAAATCAAGAATATTTAAAGAAATTATAAAGGATAAATAAGGTAAAAGGCGGCAAATTGACGTTTTTGTATCAGATATTATCAAGAAAAAAAAAGTAACGGATTTTTTTTTTCAAGAATTAAGAATTTAAAGTTATTCCTTTCTTTTTTCAGTTTTAAAATTGTAATTTATTGACAAGGAGTGGATTCGGTTCTGTTAGTTCTTGACATAAAGTGAAAGGAAATATAACCAAAAATGGATTAAAAATTCAAATTTGGTTACATTTTTTTTTCTCTTATAAAAAGTCGGGTAAGTATAAATTGTCAAATTTATGAGTTAAATTTTTATTTCTTATTTCATATCTTTTGAATTTTTATGAAAGTTTATTTGATGATTTTTAAGCTTGAAATTGATAAAAAATTACGGAAAATGTCTTTAGAAGTCTCTTTGATGGATCTTAAGCTTGAATATTGAAAAATAAAAAATACGTAAAAAATACGTAATTTTTATTTTGAAAGCTCATTGGATGATTTTTTTAAGCTCAAAAATTACGGAAATTTTTTTCAAAATAAAATTTGAAAGTTTTAAAGTTAAATTTAAAGTTTTAAGTCAAATTATAATTCGTAAGTCGAAATCAAAATTGTTAGTCGAGTTCAAAATTTGTGAGGCGAATTCGTAAGTTTTTGAGTCGGATTCTTTTTTATTTTTACATGTATTAAAATGTTAAAAATTATTTATTTTTTTTTAATAATGAGAGAAATAGAACTTTTTTACAGTCGAATTGGAAATTCGTGAGTCGAATTCGAAGTCGAATTGGAAATTCGTGAGTCGAATTCGATTAAAAAAACGTAATTTTTATTTTGAAAGCCCATTGGATGATTTTTAAGCTTAAAATTGATCAAAAATTACTAAAAATGTCTTTGAAAGTCTTTTTCCTTAAAAAAAATTCTTTGATAAACAAAATGCCATTTGTTACTGTCAAAATTATTCTAAACACCAATTTAGACCCTTAGCGCGTAAAAAAATGCAAAATTAGTCGAGGACGAGTCTTTTGTCCCTTGATAGTTTCCCCATCCGAACCGTCGTCAAATTAATCATAAAAACCCTTGTTTTATGTAAATTTCCGCACATTTCCCCATAAATCACAAACTTTTTTCTCCGTCGTCTTAAACACGGCTCTAAAAGTCTTTTCACATCTCGCATTATTCTTAATTTCGCCGTGTGAACTTAATTCACCCAAAAAAAATTCACATGCCACAGTGTCTAAGTACACCAACCTCTTCATCGTGTGTCTTCTTCTTCTCCCGCGCGCGTTCGGTACAAAATGCGGAAATAATGCTCGTACGACTCGGGTACGACGAGTAAATTATTACACGATGATGTCGACGAACGAACTATGTTGCATACACGATGCGAGGTATAGATTCGCACGGTTGTATAATAACAATCAAATTATTATGTACACTTCATTTCATTGTGTGTTACGAAAGCCAAGTTCAAGATTATTTTTCACGTTCGTTTTTTTTTCTCTCTCGCTCGTCGTGCTGTTGTTTGGTGTTCGAAACTTGTTTCATTTCATTTATTTTTAAACTATGGCACTTATGTTAATTAGCATAATTATTACGGGATTCCAGTGTCAAAAATCTCATTTCGTACGTCGTACGTGATGTCGTTCGCTGCTCAATTAATTAATGTTGTGGCTATTCTTCGGACAATTTTTTTTTGTCTTTTTTTTTTGTTTTTTCGAATTTCTTGCCAAATTGATTTGTTAATTTATTTACTAAGTTGTTTACTATTTTTGGATGTTTTTTTCGTGTTAGCATACATTCGTATTCGGAATAACCGTAATTTTGTAGAGCAAAAAATTTTTTTTTGTTGGACTGAAAAATGATGTTAATGAAGGCAGGCAGAAAAAGATTCCAAAAAGAAAAGAAAAATGGTATTCATTTAATTGAGGTGAGTTTTTAATGTGATTGGAATTTATGATTTTCGGTCAACTTTTTTTTTGGCAATTATTTTTTTTTATTTGCTTGAATATTCAAAAATTTGATTTGTAAAAGAAAAAAATTAAATTATTATTTTTCTATAAGACTATTTCTATAGTAAGCAGTTTTTAATGCAATTTGAATAAAAATTGTGAAAAATACTAATTTTTTAAATTAACTAATTTTATAATTTTTTTTTACAAAAGTGAAAAAATATTAATAGGGAAAATATTAAATTTAAACAAGTTTTAAAAATTTAAATAAAATCAAAATAAATTAATTTATTTTTTAAAATTGATAAAACTAAATTAATAAAATAAAATTTATTTATAAAATTAAAAATGATAAAAAATTATTTTATTTTATGAAAATTATTAAAAAAAATTGATTTATTAAAATTAAAAATAAAAAAAAATATTATATAATTATTTAATAAATTTAAATAAAAAATTAATTATTTAAAAAAAATATTTTTGATAAAATTCAATAAAATTTATTAAAATGAAAGAAATTTATTAAAATTAATTTTTTTAAAATTAAATTAAATAATTAATTAATGTATTCAAATAAAAAATGAATTATCTAAAAATATATTTTTTGAATAAAATTTATTAAAATTCATAAAATAAATTTAAAATATTAAAATAAAAAAAGGCTTAAATTTCGAACATTTAAAAAAAATTATTTTTTAATAAAATAAAATTAAAATTTAAAATGAAAAAAAAAAAAAAAAATTATTAATACAAAATGAATTTATAAAAATATTTTTTTTTAAACTTAATTCAATAATTAATTAATTAGATTAAATTAAAATTTTATTATTTAAAAAAAATATTTTTTTAAAAAATAATAAAAAAAAAAAAAAATTATTAAAATATTTTTTTTTTAAATTAATAAAATAAATTTAATTTATTTATTATTTAATTTATTAAAATTTATTTTATACTAATTATTAATTTTAATTTATTATTTTTTTAAAATTTAAAATTATTCATTAAATACTCAAAAACTTAAAAAAAAAATTATCAAAAAGTGCTTAAAAACATTTTTATTGAAAAAAATTTCAAGTTAATTTTTTTTTTTAATTTAACTAAAAATATCAAGCAAAAAAATCTTCCTAACGAAAACTTCACACGTGATTACATCAACCATATTAAACAAAAATCCATCATCACAAATTAAATAATTTACTAAATTTTAACATATCAATATCAAAATATCTCCGCGACGAATCATCATCACATTCGCTCATCATTACCATATGAATGGAATCGATAAAAAAGCCCGAAAAACAATTTGCATTAATTATTAATAAATCCAACAAAAAAAAATCTTTCTGTGCCAAAGCTGGGCTCCGAGATACAAATGTCATGACCAACCAATGACGACATAATCTTAATTTAGCATCTCTGAATTCTTCGTAATAATAATAATCAAGAACTTTAATCAATGGTTCGAAAAAAAAAAATAAAAATTCTACGCAGAGAAAGAATAGAAAGAAAATTCATGAAATCTTGCAAAATAAACGAAAAAAAAAGATCTTCTTCTAAACCTGTCTAACTGGTCGAGTCTAGACTGGTTGTTGCTTCTCTTCTCGCATGACGATGACATCTTTAACGACTTTTTTTTATTATTCGATGATAAAAATTTTTTAAGAGTCTACGTCTGATCAAAAAATATGAAAAAAAAAAAATCGAAGGATTTTATATTTTTTATAAAAAGAGAAAAAAAGTTTTTAACAAGAACCATTAACGAACGATGTGCTCCATAGATTTTCATTAAAAAAAAATATTTATAACAATAATTTTCGTTCCGCGCCAAGGAAACAAGAGGAGAGACAAGGAACAGACCAAAACCAGGAAAACTTTTTTTTCTTCGTTATGCGTGCGATATTGGCAGAAGAAACGACCGCCATTCATGACGATGAATAATGAATAGTTGAGGTAATTCACACACATTACAAAAAAATGTTTGTAAAAGATAAAAAAAAAGTTCTGTTTTTTTTTTGCATAAAAACGTGCTGCTGCTGTGCTACGACGAGAGACAACTTCAAATTTATTCCGGCGTGATGATGGTGTTCTCTTCATATTTGCTTCCTACCAATATTTATCTCGTCGTCTTCGTTATTTTTTTTGTTCTATGATTCATTACATTTATTATTATTATGATTATTTTATTTATCAAACATGATTGCCAGGTAAGTTTACAACAACGAGATGATGAGATTTACACGATTTTTTTGTAATTCATTTAAATAAATATAATAATGATTTTTTTTCGTAGCATGTTTATTAATTGAAATCGCAAAAGAACAACAACGAAAAAAAAAGTAGGAAGAATATAATCAAAAAAGAGATAAAAAAAAGTACAAGAAAAGAATTGTGAAAAATAAATCAGAAGTCAATTGATAAAAGGTAGTTTGTGGGTTCTACTGTCTGTTCTGTGGCTAATAAATAAATAAATAAGGCAAATGAAATCAATGGTAATGATGGTAATCTATGGATGTCGGTCGAGTTATGAGAAGGTCAGAATGCTAACGGTAAAGTACGAAACGTGTTTCCGGTCAATTTTGTGATGTTTTAATCAATTTGATGCGAAATTATAGGATTTTTGGTAAGTTTTGAGAATTTAATTAATTTTTAAATTTTAGAATTTTAAAGTTCTTCAAAATTTAAGGATCAGGTAAGAATTATTTTATTTTATAAAAAATTTAGGGTAAGAAAAAAATTATAAATTTTAATCAATTAAAATTAATTTTTTTTTTCAAAATTTTTAATTTTTTTTTTCAACTTTTTATTTG
Source organism: Culicoides brevitarsis (assembly GCF_036172545.1). NCBI lineage: Eukaryota > Metazoa > Arthropoda > Insecta > Diptera > Ceratopogonidae > Culicoides > Culicoides brevitarsis. Next base: position 5,432,394 of record NC_087087.1, on the reverse strand, counting down.
TTTTAACAATATTTTTTTTAATAAAAATTTTCTTTTTCTTTGAATTCTTTGAATAAAAATTCCTGAGAATTAATTTTAAATTTAATTTTTTTTTTATTTATTCAAAAAAAAAAAAGAAGTATTTTAATTTTTTCAAAGTTCTTGAAAATTAAAAAATCAGGTAAAAATTTATTTTATTTTTTAATTATATTTTATTTTATAAAAATTTAGCTAACGTAAAAAAAATTAAAAATTTTTATGAATTATTTTTTTTTTTAATATTTTAATATAATTTTTTTTATTTTAAGACGATACAAGAAGAAATGAAAATACTTAATTTTTTTAAAATTCTTTTATTTTTTTATAAAAATTTTTAAAAAAATTTACCTTTTTTTAAAAAATGACAAAAAAAAAGGATTTTAAAATAAAAAAAAAGTTTATCAAAACAAAAATATGAAGAAAAATAATCCAAAAAAAAATACAAATTTTTTTCTGATTTTTTTTTAAATTTTTCTTCATTTAAAAAAATTGTTTAATTTTTTTTTTATGATTTTATTAAAAATGTTTAAATTTTTTATATTATCAAAAAAATCAAAATAATGTTTATAATAAAATTATTTTAATTTTTTTTTTCATTTTATTTTAGATTTTTGACAACATCAAGGGACTATCAGAAGTTGGTTGAGATCTGAGAAAAAAATTTAACAAAATTATATGCTTCAAAATCTTAATTATGTCAAATCAAATACTTTTTAATCCAAACCAAGCACAAAAACTTAACAAAAAATTTTTATTTCAGAAAAATCTCAGATTTCAGGTTCAACAGGTTGAAGTAAAGAGCTCAAAAATATCAGAAAAATTGAAGTAAGTATTGAACGCATTCTAATTTGGACCTCCTCATTCATCAAAAAATGCCCAAAGGATACTAATGGAGAACCTTCAATTATTCTCCCAACAGAAATTGTGTTCCTCAATAGTTTGTAAGGGATTCTGCTAATAAAACATTTCACACATCAAAGGAAAATTCCATCTACCACACATGCACAAAACAATTCTCGAAATTTTCCATCAATTCATATTTTGCAATCAAAACCAAACCACACACAGACACACATTTCATCAGAAATTACGACAAGAACGCAGCAGCAAGCCTTCTTCCCATATTGAACATTGTAAAACAGGCAACACACAAAAACTAATCACATTCACGACTCCATCATAAATCTTTTTAACACCAATCGTCAATACATCGCGTTCTAACTATTTAGCACAGTCGCCGTCAAGTTCATTGATGAAAGCGGATATTGAATTCATGCTGGTCTCTAAATTGAAATACATGACCTCAGAACGCTCGCGCCCAGCCCTACATTTTTTTCTTCTTCATATTTTTCAATTTATTTGTTTAATCTTCCTCTTTTTTTTCTCCCTCTAAATTTTTGCATTATTTTAACACATCATCATCATCCGACATAAAGGTTCGACGAAGAAAAAAAAAGCAATTTCAATCAATAATTTTTTGTTCTTTCATAACTTCTTCCTCATTATTTGATTACTTGTTATTATTACTTCTTATTTGTTTCTAACGAGTTATTATTAACTTTACGAGGAAACATCTTCTTCTCGTGATCTTCAGTGATTCAGAATTATAATTTTTTTCTTATAATTTTTTTTTGCTTTATCAAAGAGGAGACGATGGACATGAACACATTGCTCATATTACATCATACTTTAAGAATTTTAGTGTTACAAAAATAAAATAATGATGATGATGATGTGAATCCTTCCTTACCTTGTGAAAACTGCGCGCGATATAATCGATAACTTAAAAAAAACCGGTATTAGTCATCTTCAGGTCGTGCGTCGTCTTATACGGTTATCGATAACTCAATAATAAAAATAATTGTGTTCATAAGATTTTTTTTTTGTTATTTTGCCGTGAAAAAGGTCAAGGACTCTGCGAAGCTTTGTTTTTGCGACACTCGATAATTCGCGTCAAAGTCGTGTTTCTTTCTTTCGCAAATTTATTCAATAGAATTATCTCGGGATGATGTTCTCGAGCTATTTTTAAGTTATTTACACATGTATGTGACGTCGTATGTCGTGCTGTTGGTCAATCGTGTAAGAACAAAAAAAAAGTTGATGACCGCAGATTCCGATATTATTATTCATTTCTTTGTAATTTTTTTTTGATAGCGAGATAAATAAGCAGGTACGGGAATTACTCACGAGCATACGTAATATGAAATTTTTTTGATTGCTTTTTGAACAGGACTGTGAGGCAATATTGTGCAGATATTCATTACAGCGGAATGTAATTTGAGAAGCGGTAAAGTTAATAAATATGATTTTTTTTTATCTGTAACAGGAAGCTTGCTTTGATCGAGAATACATTTTTTAATGGTTATTGAGTTTTTTGACCTGATTGATTTATGTTTGAAGCATATTTTTGGTTAATGATGGTTTTGATGAGTTTTTTAAACTCATTTTGAATTTTTTTTGCATTCAATTTGATAACTTGATTGATAAAAATTGCAATTTTTTTAATATTGAAATATTAAAATTTGACCTAAAAAATTTTTTTGAAACGAAAAAATTAATTTTCAAAACGTAAAATTATTTAAAATTAAATAAAAATAAAAACTAACAAAGTCAGCTCCTGAATAAATAGTTGAAACTATAAGTTAGGGCTTGAAAATGTATCAAGAGCTGAAAAATCGTTCAAATAGAATTTTAGGTCAAACTAATAAATTTTTCTCGTCTTTAGTTCTTTAAAAAGCTCAAATAAGTTTCAATAAGAACTTTTTAAAGCTCAAGACGAGCAAATTAATTCAGAAAATAGATCAGACTAAAATCCACTCATCATCGTCTCTTACCTACTTCCCGTTCTACATTCTCCTCTGCATAATCTGTAGGTTAATTGCTCACTTCTTTACTTCGCCACTCGACATTTCAATTGTGCTCAATGATGATCTTAATCTCTCCTTATATGACGAACATGACAACCACTTTTGCGACATTACAACATCATAATTGCTCTCATCGATTTACAAACTTTTATTTATCGAAAACTACTTTTATTTCACTGCCAATAGCAAACGAGAGAGATTCCAATTGCGCGATAGCATAATTTCTTACACAACATTGTAACAAAAATTTACTTAGTTTCTTGTTGTTGTAATTCCTATTTGCTACTTACGATACATAATTATGTATGCAACATTTTTTTTATTGCTTCTCTTCATTTCATTATGAAATGATATGAAAAGTATGTGAATTGTTGGTAATTATATGGATTTTTTTTTCGTATTTCTTTATATTGCAAAAACCCACACTCCGTGCTGCTATGTTGGCAAGAGCAAGTTCAAGTTCAATTTCATGTTACGGTGTTTTAATCGGTCTCTCGTTCGCTATTTCGTACGTTGTCGCTTCTTTTGCATGCCGAGTGTAATGAAATGTAATGCAGTAGTTTATTTATAAATTATTGAGATTAACTATTTTTCGCAGAAATGAGGGATTTGAGCGTATTTTAATTTGGTTTTTGTGGGTCAAAAGTTGAAAATTTAATTTTTTATTAAAAGTTTTGAATAAAATAATTTTTAAAAAATTAATTATTTTTTTTTAAATTTTAATTTTTATGTTAAAAATATTTTTTAATTAATTTAAAAAAAATAATTAATTTTTTTTTAAATTTTATTTTTTATTTTAAAATAATATTTTTTAATTAATTTTCAATAAGTTTATTTTCTGAATTTTTTATAAATTAAAATAATTTTTAATTTTTTTCTCATTTTTTTTAAATAATTTATTTTTGTAAAATTAAATATTTTATTTATTAAAATTTTAATAAATTTTTTCGAAAAAAAAAATAAATTTAATTACTTAAAAATACTCTTCGTTTTTATTTTTTTTTTTAAATTTTAAATTATATTTCTTTAATAAAAGAAAATAAAATTTTAAAAAAAAATTATGAAAAATAAAAAAAAATATAGTTTAAAATTCCAGAAAATTTTCTAAATATATTTTTTTTTCGTGAAAATTTTGTAAATAAAATTTTAATACATAAAAAAATTAAATTTTTAATTAAAAAAAATTTAATTAAAATAATTTTAATTTAAATTCTTATTTTAATTAAATATTTTTTAATATTTTAATAATTAAATATTATTTAAAAAAATATTTTAATTAATTTTTAATTTTTTGACTAAAAGACGTCAAATCGCTAAAAAATCATATTTTCATGAAAAATTTCTGCAATGCGGTAAAAAAGGAGTGTACATATGTTTATTTAATGTGAAACAACATAACATTACAAAAACAACAACAACAACATGTGTACAGAAAAAACTTATAATTTCTATTATTACGTGACCAAACTGATATTTTCCTCTGGAGAATAATGCGACGACGTGTTATTCCAAAGCCATCTACCACCAACATACTCGAGATGTTAAGATGAGTAGGCTTTTTCGTTACAATAACACTCCTGACCGACCTTTCACTCAACTTGACCGCGATCGTCTTCAACATACACTCGAAACAGGCAAAAAAAAAATAGTTAAATAACGCAAAAAACGACATGTTCGCAGCAATAAAACGAAAGAAATGGCAATGTGGGTCACATTTTACTTGCGCGTACTCATTTAATTCTAAACCAGTATTTTGAGGCGATAGCAGGTAAGTGAACAACATACCTTCGGGGCACACATGTGATGACGACGAACGATGATGAGTACTCTTTAATAGTGTTTATTTATTTTTTTTTTTGCTTAGAATCTACTGAACGACGTTTCATGAATAAAAAATAAGGAAGATCTTGTGTGAATAAATAATTTGAATGATAATGATTACGATTGAAAAGAAATTGTGTACACGCGAAAAAAATACACAAGAACTAAAGAAAGAAGTGAAATGAAGGAATTCCATTTATTTCATCGAATATTGGCGGCACGGCGTGTTTCGATGAACAGCGAAGAAGTGTGAGAGACAGTTCTTTGTAATTTAAATAGGTTTGTGCCTGTGGACACATTTTAATTTATTTTTTTTTTTGTCGACCAAAAGTGTTATTGTTATCGTTTAAACGAGTGAGGCAATACTTGAAGTTATTTGGCTAAAGGCTTGTTTACAGTTTTTTTTTCTCTTCTGCAAATTAGAGGTTTGAATTGTAGTGAATTTAACTGCATTTTTTTTTATTTTTTTTAAGATTAGATTTTTTCTTTTAAATCTAAAAATTAACTGGAAATAATTCTAAAGAAAATTAAATAATTTTTTTTTAATTATTTAAAAATTAAGTAACAATTATTTAAAAATATTTTTTTTAATTGAAAAATAAAATAAAAAAAAATCTAAAAAAATTTAATATAATTTTATATTCATTTAAATATTAATTAATAATTATTTACAAATATTTTTTTTAATTTTTTTTTTAATTTTTCAAAAATTCATTATGAAACATCAAAGAAATAATTTTAAATTAAAATTTTTAATTAGAAAAACAATTTTTAAAATAGAAAATTTTCTAAAATTTTTCAATAGATTTAAATTTATTTAAAAAATTAATTTATGCGAAAATAATTTTTTATTTTAAATTAATTTAATTTTTTTAAAATTAATTTCAAAATAATTTTTATTTATTTATTTTTTTTTTGTTAATTTAATTTTTTCTACCTTTTTTAAACTAAATTTAAATTAAAAAAAAATAAACTTTTGTGTCGAGAATTTTTTTTTGTTATTTCTCGTTGTTTTTTTTAAATTCACATTTTAAAAAAAATTATTTTAGATTTTGATGAAATTAATTGTTTACATTTATTTATTTACTTTTTTTTTGTTAAATAAAATTTAATAATTTTATTTTATGAAATAAATTTTTTTAATTAAAAAAAATAAATTAATTTTAAATAAAAAATTATTTTCGCATTTTTTTAAATAAATTTAAATCTTTTTAAAAATAACAAAAATTTTCTATTTAAAAAATTTTTCAGCTCTTGTTCAAAATCAGAGCCCTAAATTATATTTTTAGCTATATTTTCAGGAACTGACAATGTTAGTTTTTATTATTAGGCAATTTCAAACAATTTTGTGTTAAACCTTTTAATTTTTTATCTTTTAAAATAAATTTTAGCCCAACTTTTGTTCAAAAATCCGTTCCTTATAAAATAAAAAAAATCTCAATAATTTTTTTCTGAATGAAAATTTAACCATTTAACACCTCAAAAAATTCATTCACGTTTAGAAAAAACTTTTGCTCTACATAATTCACGCTCCATCTTTCTTTCTTCGCCTTTTTTGTTCACGCACTTGTTCTAATTTCTCGCTCGTCTATTTTTTTCTCCTTTGGACAAAAGACTCTTTATTATTATGTTCAACACACCATCATCGCCGATATTGACTTAAACTATTTTTTTTCTTTTACATTCTATGACATGATGAATAATTTATTAGATAATGTAACTTCTTAACATAAACAAACAAACATCATCATCGACAAAGTGACCACCATTTACGCATCTTCTTCAGTTCAGAGAAAGAAATTTAAAAAAAAATGGGCACGACTGGCGCCTCTTCACAAACTTGACATAATTTCTTACCTGCATTCGCTGTTATTGTGAAAAGAATTATCAGAAGTGCTCCCAATTCGAGCCTAAAGCTCGAATGTCGAATCATGGCTCTTTCTGCAAAGAAATCAAAGAAAAAGAAAAATTAGTTGGAATTATTTTTAATTGTCGATTTAAATAAATTAGTTTAGCTACTGGTTTAATTTTTTTTTTATTTTTATTGAAACAACTAATCAACGACGTGTCTATTAAAGCTAATTTAACGCAGATTGCCGCGCGCTACTTTATTAAATGACGATGATTATTATTTCTATTTATTTGGAGTAACTGTTAATTTTTTCATCTGCCGTGTGTGTGTGGCTTAGAGGAAGAAAAAATAAGTAAATAACTAAAAAGTAACGATTTGCTTAATTTTATGACCCAAACAAATTATTTTATTTTTTTATTTATTATTAATTGCATGTCGCTTCGCTCGCGTTGTTTGTAATCCGACACTATTTCACGTTTTTATGTTTCGTTTCTTTCTTTCAAACGCCTCTTCATTAAAATGAAATTAGTGAACATTTATGGGCTTTTAAGTAGAGCGGCGGAAGAACTTTTCATATGATTGTGAAAAAGTATTTTTTTTTGACGGATGGGTTTTTAAAGTGATTCTTGACAGATTTAAAAATATTTTTTAAAGTTAATTTTTATTTAAAAAAAAAAAATATAATTAGAAAGAAAATTAATTTAAAAAATTAAATTAAATTAAAAATATAATTTTTAAAATATTTTTTTTATTTAAATTGTAAAAAATGTTTGGAATTATTTTTTTATATTTTTGCATTAATTTTAATGATTATTTTTTTTAATAAATTAATTATTTTTTTTAACATGGATTTATTATTTATTTTATTTAATTAAAAATTAAGTTACATTTTAAAATTTTTTTTTTATTTAAAAAATTATGAATTAAATTAAATCAAAAATTTTAATTAAAATTATTTAAATTCAAATTAAAAAAATATTTATTAATTATTTAAAAATTAATTAATAATAATTTTCAATTAAATTTTAATTATTTATTAAACTTTAATTTTTTTCTAAATTTATTAATTTAATTTTTATAAAAAAGAATTTATAAAAAAAAGAATTTCTTGTTTTAAAAAATCTTAATAAAACGTAATAAAAAAATTATTTTATTTTATTTTATTTAAAATTAAAAATTTATTTATTCATAAAATTATTTTTATTTATTAAAATTATATTTATTTATTTATAGTTTTATTTATTTTTTTATTTTACTTAAATTTTTTTATTTTAAATTTTAATTTATTTTAATTAAAAAATAATTAAATTTTTTATTTAAAAATTCTTTTTAAAAAAATAAAAAAAATTAGTTTTTTTTATTTTTTTCAAATTTCTTCATAACAAATTACATCAAATTTCGGATAATTTTTTATCTCAATAAGCTCAATTCAAAAATTAATCATTTCTCATTATATTTTATGCTCAGCTCATATTATCGACAAAAACCCGTTAAAACAGCGTTGACATTGACACCTCGATAAATATTTCTTCATTAACTTACAACTTAAATATTTGTTTAAAAAAAATCTCTTTTTTTTACAATTTTATTGTCTCTTGTCGTTCCATTCATTCATTTATTTGTTGCTTTTTTGTGTTTAAGCGAGATAATGTATTGAGCAATAAAACGATCATCAACTGTTTAAATATATATAAATAATAATATTTTAATGAAGACTCTCGGTTAAAAACGTAGGTAGACAATTTTTCGAGATTTCTTTAAAAAAAAAATATTTTCTTCTTCATAACATTCTTAAATATCTCAATTATTTATGCATTTTATGAATATTTTTTAATGAAACGCGAGATAAGATAAAAAATAAAAGAAGAGAAAGAATTTTTTTTCACGGAACATGAGATTTAATTGCTTAATTAATCCCACTTGGTTGACTTTTTTTGCTGATTCTTAAAAAAGAAGGAAAAAAAAATTCAATGCTAAAAATAATTTTTTATGATTTTTTTTGAGAAGGAATTTTAGCGCACTCAAGTCAGATTAAATCACTTGTCTCTTCATCGAGCCAAAAAAAAATCGACAGGCGACGACGTTGAAAGTTCTCTAATGAAGATGAAGTGGTCTCGGAGTGACTTTGCACTTTTTTTCCTCCGCTCTACATTAAAATTTGCTTTCTCTCTCTATCCACTTTGCTCTTACTTGCTTACATCGGAATGGAAAAAAACCTCGCCAAACGATAAAAAAAATTTACCGTAATTATATTTTTGGCAATGATCAAAAAAAAATTCTATAAATGGATGCCGATGTTTTTTTTTATTTATTTTGTTTATTTGATTCGTTTTCTTTGCCCTTGTTATGATTTTAGAAGTAGAAGAAATGCTTAAGCAGCAACGATGATGAATGAGTTTTTTTCTTGCCAAATATTTTGAAAGTCTGGCCTACATTTTATTCATGAGCTTTTTTTTACATGCTTCGAACATGATTCTTGATTAATTGCAGCATGATTATTGAAAAAAATATGATATGATAGGAGGATTGATTGATATTTTTTGAGGGTTCTTATTCTGATTTGAGAAGGATTTTAAAAGATTTTTTTTATTAATTCAAAAGTATTCTTTTAAATAAAAAATTAAAAAAAATATTTAATTAAAAAAATAAATAAATAAATTAATAAACTTAAAAATTTAATTAATTTAATAAATAAAATTAAATTAAAATAATAAAAATAAATTAAAAATAAATTCTTAAATTAAAAATTATTTAAAATTAATTTTTTAAAAAATATTATTAATTTTAATTGAAATTATAAATTAAATTTATAAAATTTAAAAAATTGCAAAAATAAAAAAAAATATTATTTTAAATTTATTATTAATTATTTTAAATAAATTAAATTATTGAAATAAAAAAAAATAATTATTTTTTATTCAATTTTTAATAAAAAAATTAAAATAAAATAAAATAAAATAATTTTTTTATCATTTTTTTTTCTTTTAATTTGTAAATTGAAAAAAAAATGCTAAAAAAAATAAAAATTAAATTAAGAATTTTTAAATTTGATTTTTTTTTTATAAAAATTGAGAAAAAAAATTAATTTTTATTTTATTTTAAAAATTCGAAAAAAATTATTAATCATTTTAAATATATAAATTAAAATTAAATTTATTCTTTTTAATTAAAATTTTAATAATTTTTTTTAAAATAAAAAATATCAGTAAAAATTCAAATAAATAAAATTTAAATAAATTATTTAACTAAAAATAATATTAAATATTTTTTTAATGAAAATTTAATAAAATTAATCTAAAAATGAATATATTTTTTTTAATTTAAAAAAATATTTTTTTAGTTAAAAATTGAACCAAAAAAAATTCTTAATTTATATCTAAAAAAATAAATTTTGTCATCTTATGCTTAAAAATTTGTTGTTTTGTTCAAATTTCTGCCCATATCATATCCTGTAATAAAAACTCAAAATTATCTTTCGCCTCTTAAATAACTGGCATTGCAAAAATATTTCATTTTATGTCTCTTCCATTCATAAAAAGCAGAAATTTGATAGACAAAGTGAGTTGTCATCATCATCATTTCTAATAACGATGCGTCGACTACTAACGATAGCTCTAAATTAAATCTGCATAATAATAATAAAATTTTGTGTGCGGATATTCAAATTTAAAACGTAATTAAGCTCCTTTTTCTGCTAAAAATCCTATTTGTATCGCTTTTCATGTCTTTTTCAAAACTGAGACAAATAAAAAATTAAAAATTTTCCGCATCGAATTCGCTCAAACGGATTGACGAAAAAAAAAATTACCGATCATTTCCATTTAATTCCATTTAAATCATCGTTCGAAGAGACAAAAAATTGTCAGCCAGACAAAATGTCCCGTCACATCAAAGTTATGTCGTTGTCGACTCATAAAATTTTCATTTATTAAAAAAAAAAAAACGAGAAAAAAATATTCAAACGAGAAATGGACGTCCTCGTTCCATCCATCGTTCGAGGTGTGAATGAGAGTTGTTTGTAGAGACAGACAACAAGCGACGAGTGTATGCGGGTTGGAATGTCAATATTGCATCTCGCAAAACAAAAAAATGACTGACCGCTGATGAAAAGGCATGCAAAAATTTTTATGGTTAAAATGACAATTTAACTAGTGGTTTGTTGGCGTGCCACGCTCTTCATTTGCTTCATTAATATTTATAAAAAAAAACATAAAAAGTTCGAAGTTTGAAGCATTTAGCGAGAAATTTAGATGAATCAATTTAATAAAAAAAAGGCAAAAAATGACCGATTTTTTGTTTTTTAAGCTAAATTTGTTTTTAATTTCGGAAATTTTATTACGTGAATTTTTTTTTACATTTTTTTATTTAATAAAATGTTACAAAAACAAAAAAAAATACTCAGAGGCACGCACTCGAAATTAATTCTGATTTATTTATTGGATTGACAGTTGTTGGTAATTGTTGCTTTTTTTACTGTTTCAGTACATGGAAAAAAATTTAATAAAAAAATAAAATAAATATAATAAAAAACGGGGTGTTGTTCTACTGATTTTTTATGTGTTCATCTCCTGTTATATGACACGTTACAATTTTTTATTATTTTTTTTTTGTAAAATTTCGAATTATTGAAAGTTTTATTTAATTTTTACTTTTAATTTAAGCGCATTTTTTAAGATATTTTTTTTAAATTTATTTTATTAAAAATTTTCTTTTAATTAAAAAAAATAAATTTAGTTTTTTTTAATTATTTTTTTGTTCAGTATTTTTTAAGTTAAAAATGTTTAAATGCTTTCAGTCAAAAATTTATTTAAAAAAATAAAAAAAAAATTAAATAATTTAAAAAATTTAAATAAATTAAATTATTTCTTAATTTATTTCATAAAAAATATTTTATTTAAATTTTAAAAACTGATTTTCTTTTTTTTTTTACATTTTTTTTTAAAATTTTTTAATAATTTAATTTCAATAATTTTAATTTAAATAAATAAAATTTTAAATAATTTTTTTTAAATAAAAAAATTATGGAAAATTATTTTTTTCTGTTAAATAATGGGTTTTATAAAATAAACTTTTTAGTAAAAAATTTTACTCTAAATATATATTTTTTAACTTTTTTAATGATTTTTATTTTAAATTTTTATTTATTTTCGTTGAATTAAAAATTAAGAAATTTTTTTATTTTAAAAAAAAAATATTTTTTTCAAAAGTTTGTTAAAAATTATATTTTTTTTAAATTTGATTTAAAAAAATATTAATATTACAATTAAATTTTTTTTAATCAAATTTATAATGAATTTATATTTTTAAAAATTATAATTTTTAAAAAAATATTTTTATTTTTAAAATAAATTAAATTATTTCAAAAACATTTAAAATTAAATTAAATTTAAAATATTTTTTTTTTATTTTTTTTTAAATATAAATTAATATTTTTTTTATTTTTTTAATATTTTTATATTTTTTTAAATATTTTAATTCAAAAATTTAATTTTTTTTAAATATTTTTTTTTATTTTCATGTAACAGACAATTGAAGAAAACCCCAAATTTTCCCATAAAATGCACATTTTTTTTGTTCATCATCTCCAACGCAGCAATTAATTTAATTTTGATCACTCACTGTAAATCAATAAATGTCATTTAAACGCTTCGCTAGGATGTCAAGGTTCTTCTCTTCACGTCACGTATCCGAAATTTTAGGTCACTTTCAACTAACCACACATCTCAAACCCAATTTTCATGCCTCATCACACGTCGCGAACGTCACCAATTTAAGAAGAAGAAGAAAAGAAGAAAAAAATCGAAAAAAGTAGGAAGCCTACAAACCTAGAATATGCAAAAAAAAGCACATACGACGCAAAATTTCGCTATTTTGACAAGAAAAATTTCACGTTTCATTGATTATTATTATTTTATTTCACTTGTACGACTTTTATGATAATCGCGCGGAATAACAATGGCAATAATACGGGGAAGTCAATAACGCGGCAAATTATAATGCCCCATCGCTGACACATATTTCGCCGTGTGTGCCATATTTCCGAGGAAGGAATTCAAGAAAAAAAAATGGAAAAGTTTCACTTAAAACAACAATAAATAAATAAATAAGAAGAGAGATGAATGGCTCGAGATGGCGAGATATAGATGAGCTGGTGTTTATTTTTTCGATAGTTTGTTGCTTTTTTTTTGTGCTGAATGAAAGAATTCACCTAACACACATATTTTTCTCCGTATGGACATGCACAGCGGAGCTACTTTAAGTGCATCATCAGCGAGTAATGCCGAGCAAGAATTACGAATGTGGCACAACGACACATTGCGCTGTGCTGTGTGAGTAACGGTTCATTGGTACAAACAAGCATTAGATGACGACGAGATATTTTTTTCGTTCAATCACACAAAAGTGAGTGCAATGCAGTAAGTGCATCATCATCATCGTCATCAGCGACAGATGCATCGAAAGAGAGCTAATAACAAAGTCTAACAAGTCTGTTTGTACTTTTACCTCTGTTTGCTCTCGAAATGTGCTAGAATTTTACAGGAATTTGTGTGTTTTTGTGGTTTGGATGGAGAAAAAATCTCGTAAAGTACACAAAATTTATTTTTTATTTTTTAAGAATATGGCTTGAATGGTTTTTTTGAAGGTATTAAAACATTTTTTTTAAGTTTTTTATTTATTAAAAAAATATTTTTTTAATTTTAAATTCTCAATTTTACAAGAATTCTTAATTTTTTAAAATTTATTTTTTTTTTTTTTAAATTTTATTAATTTTTTTAATTTAATTTTTAATTTTCTTTATTTTTTTAAATTTTTTATTTATTTTAAATTTTTTATTTTTTTTTTGAATTTTTTTATTATTTAATAATTTTAATTTATTTATTTTTTTTTAATTTTTTTATTTTAATTTTTCAATTAATTTTTTTTTAAATTTATTTTACGTTTTTTTTATTAATTTTTCATTTTTTTTTTTTTTTTTTTGTTTATTTTGAATTTATTTTTTTATCAATTAATTATTTATTTTTGCATTGAATTTATTTAAATTAAATTTATTTATTTTAATTAAAATAATTTTTATTTTTTTTAAATTTTATATAATTTTTTTAAATATAAAAATTTTGATAAAATTAATAAATTTAAATTTAATTAAAATTAATCTTGATAATATTCTAAAATTAAATAAGATAAAATTTTAATTAAATAAATTAAAAATTAATTTAATTTTAATCTTTAAAATTAATTATAAAACTAATAATTTTTTATAAATTTTTTCAAAAATTATTTAAAATTTTCAAAAAAGTTTTTAGTGAAAAAAATGTTTCAAAGTAAGTTTTTTCAATTGAATTTTTATTTATTTTTTTTACATTTTTTTTAAACTCTCAATTTTTACATTTACAAAATTTTAATAATTTTTAAAAATTTTAAAATTAATTTTCTTATTAAATAAAAAAAATCAAATTAAAAAAATTTAACTAAATTTATTTAATTAAATTAAATTTATTTATTTAAAAAATTTTAACTTTTTTATTATTCCTTTTAAAATTATTTAAAATTATAAAAAAATATTTTTATTGATCATAATAAATAAATTTAATTTTTTTAAAAAAATTTAATCAATAAATAATTTAATGAAATTATTTTTATTTTTTTTTTTTTAATTTTATTTTAATTTTTTTTATTAAATAAGAAAATTAATTTGAAAATAATTTTAAAAAAATTTAAAATTCAGAAATTTTCAAGTAAAAAATAAATTTTAAAAAAATTTTCCATCAATAACAATTCCATTTTTGTCTGTATGCGACATCATTCCAAATATATATTTTCACTATCAGTCGATCACTTTTTCTGCCGATAACCCAGAATGAGCCAAAGAAGTAGAAACAGAAGAAAATGCTGACAAAGAAGAGACGACGATGAATTAGATGCATTTTTCTATTATTATTACACCATCTCCATCTCACACACACACACACACATGGCTGTAACCGCAAACAGCAAGCACCCATATGTCACAACAAAAGCAGGTATCTTGGCAATAATAGGCAAAAAAGCACACATTCCGTATTTAGGTCTTTTTTTCTCGAACATTTTCTCTTCTACAATTTTTTTTTCTATTTTTATTTTTTTTGCAATGCTAGAAAAGATCACAAAAAGTAGGTTCCCTATATTTTTTTTGCTGCTAAGGCAAAGAAGATTTTTCTTCTCATTTATTCATTTTTAGTCGAACCGAACGCCGTTGTTTTGCGTATAATTATGATGAGGTTGCTCCATTGCCGCGGGCGATTTCTTCTCATTTTTAGAGGCAAAGCCATAATTCTCTTCTGTTGTTTCTTCTTCTTGCCTCGCATCGCACTACTTTGTATCTTGACCCTTTCTTTCTTCTTTTCTTTCTCTCGAAAATTTTTCGCATGAATTTCGTTCTTTATTTGTTTTTTTTTTGCGACGACAAATATTTATTGCATATCGCACGAAAAAAAAAGTGCTGAGAAAATCGTGAGAGATTTTTCTTTTCTAATGAAATAAAATAAATTAATTGACAAAAGTTAAATCAAGTTCTGCGTGCTGTGCTGTGATAAAAAAAAACGAATGCGGAATTAATCAATTCAATTAACTTTAATTATTACACATTTTTTTATTTTTTTTTTCGCACAGATGAGTACAACAGTTTAATTTGTCTGATTAATTACTTTTTGAGTGTGTGTTGTGCTTTTGTCCATCCCGCTTTTTTTTTGTGAAATGGATTGAGGGGTATTGTAAAAGGTCATTGACTGAAGGAGATAATTTTTGATGTTTTAATTAAGGGTTTTAATTTTTGATTTTTTTCGTTTTAATAATTCAGATACTTGTGAATTTTCTTATTTTTCAGTATTCAGCAACTTCGAGCTTTCAAATTTTCTCAAATTTTGATATTCAGCAACTTTTAGCTTTCAATTTTTCTCAAATTTTGATATTCAACAACTTTCAGCTTTCAAATTTTCTCAAATTTCGATATTCAGCAACATTCAGCTTTCAAATTTTCTCAAATTTCGATATTCAGCAACATTCAGCTTTCAAATTTTCTCAAATTTTGATATTCAGCAACTTTCAGCTTTCAAATTTTCTCAAATTTTGATATTCAGCAACTTTCAGCTTTCAAATTTTCTCAAATTTTGATATTCAGCAACTTTCAGCTTTCAAATTTTCTCAAATTTTGATATTCAGCAACTTTCAGCTTTCAAATTTTCTCAAATTTTGATATTCAGCAACTTTCAGCTTTCAAATTTTCTCAAATTTCGATATTCAGCAACATTCAGCTTTCAAATTTTCTCAAATTTTGATATTCAGCAACTTTCAGCTTTCAAATTTTATCAACTTTTGATATTCAGCAACTTTCAGCTTTCAAATTTTCTCAAATTTCGATATTCAGCAACATTCAGCTTTCAAATTTTCTCAAATTTTGATATTCAGCAACTTTCAGCTTTCAAATTTTATCAACTTTAAGTATTCAGCAACTTCTAATAATCAAAAAAGATCAAATTTCATTCTCTCAAAAACTTTTTAAACTCAAAAAAATACATTCAAGAAAAAAACTTCATTACTTTAAACGCAAAAAGAGAAAAAAAATAATCCAAAATTGCCAAATGATCGTGGGAATGTGTCAGAATATAATTTTTTTTGTGTGTGCTATCTTCTTTCGTCGTCTTGATTTTTATCGCGCGCGTACCCAACTCAACTCTCATGTGTGTTCGCCATGCGTTTCATTGTCCATGCGTATTTACTCCAAGTACTCGGGCAATGAATCGCGTCATGACAAGACGCTGTTGGATACTTTTCTTTCCTTCTTCTTCTTCTTCATCGCGTTTCTCGAGCTTGAAGTCACAAACGATTATTTCAAATTACGCAATTTTATTGTCTTTGGATTCTAATGAAAATCTCATGACATGAAGAAGTTCCCTTTCTTGATTGCTTTCGTTCCTGTACGACTACAGAGGTATGCGTGTATGGGTATGGGCTGTACGAGGGGAGCGATTATCTCTGAGAATTGGAGATTTTTACTGTTATTGCTTTATCTTTTCGTACGAAGACAAAATCAGAGGCTTTGTCTCTCCTACGTTCGCGTACGCCAACCGAGCAAAAGATTATCATTCGTATCCAATTGACTAATTATAGTTAAATTTTCTTTCGTCTTTCGTAAACAAACATACCGGAGTACCGTTAGCTTCTGTTTGAACAAAACACAAAAATTCTCATCGCCTCTTCTTCTTTCAAAAAAAAAAAAAAAAAAAATTGAAAAAAAAAATCATGGTCAGCAGCTCGCCAGACGACATTTTGATGACATGACACACAAAATGCGCCAACAACTGGATCGATTTCTAAATATAGTAAAACCACTTTCATAAAAAAATAAAACTTCATAACAAGAACGGAAACTCGAGTCGAGCACGCAACATGCAATTATCGCAAGAAACCAACAAAATATCGGTCATTCATCGCGCATCCCGCCCAAGAAACTGTCAAAAATCATGACGAATGTCAATGAACTACTTAGCGACTGTCGATCATGTTCAGCGTGCGGGTTAAAGCTATAAATAAATAAAAAAGGTGCAAAAAATGCATTTTTATAAATATATGGCGCTTAAGTGTTGCGAGACGTAATAAAAAAAAATTCTTTAAATTTTTGCAAAAAAAAAAAAAAATTGAGAAGCTTGAACGAGATGAGAAGAAGAAGAGTCATTCATTAATTTTAATGACTTTGATTTTTATTTATATTTAAAAAAAAAACGAAGAGTTGTAAATAAATGTTTGTGCCAAAAACAAAAAAAAAATACTTTGTTGCGGGGAGTGTTGGTGAATTTTTCTGTCTGGAGTGTTTATTGCTTTGTAGCTACTAAGTTGGTGCAATAAAAATGTTAAATTGAGGCAATTTGGGCAATTGGGCTTTTTTTTAGTGAGAGATGATATCAAGACAAAAAGCAATAAAAACAGTTAAAAGGTGGCTGGAATGTGTTTTTTAAATGGTTTTATGACTTATTTGTTGCAATTTTGAGGAATTTGCAGGTTATTTTTGGATTTATTGCATTTTTATTTTAATGAGAAAGTAATTAAAATTTTAAATAATTTTTTTTACCTTTTTTTCTGACTAACTGAATTTAATTTAAAATTTTAAGTTAAAATATTTTTTTAATCAATTTATTTATTTATTTTAATAAATTTTTGATAAATTAATTTTATTTTTTTTTAATTCAATTTTTTTTATTTTTTTTTTATTTTTATTTAAATAAAATTTATATTTTTTTTAATTTTACAAAAAATAAATTTTTTAAAATAAATAAAAATTTGAGAAAATTATTTTTTAAAATTTTATCATCAAAATAATTTTTTTTTTTTTGGATAAGGAAAATTTTTTCATTTTCAACTTTTAAAGTTTGAAAAATTATTTTTTAAATTTTATTTTATTTAAATTTAATTAATTTATTTTTTTTTATTTAATTAAAATTTTAAATTATTTTTTTTTATTTAATTTTATTAAAATATTTTGTAATTTTTAATTAAATAAAATAATTATTAAAATAAATTATATAAAAATGTTTTAAATAATAAAATAAAAAAATATTAATAATTAAATAAAAAATTAATACTTTTAATTTTTTAAAAATTAATTAATTAAATAAATTAATTTTTTATGTCAATAAAATAAAATAAAAATAAAATTTTAAAAAATTATTTGTTATTTAATTATTTTAAAAAAATCAGTATAAAATCAATAAAAAATTTTTTCTTCAAATTTATCAAAAAAAAAACAATAAAATTTGAATAAAATAAATAAAAATAAATAAAAAAAATTAAAATAGAATAAATTAAAATAATTTTTTTTTCAGAAAAATCTTTTTATAAAAATCAATAAGAAAAAAATCTCCTTTCAAATAAAAGTTCATTGCCATCCAATTGTCTCGTCTACCTTTCAACACCTTTTAAAAATCACTTAACTATCGCATTAAATACATCCGCTACTTTTTTCGCATTTCATCTCGTCGTTCCAGATATTGGGCGTTGACTCTTCCAACTGCAATTTTCGACATTAAAAGAAAAATTTCTGCAAGCAACAAAAAAATCTCTCAAACAACTGTTACTGTTCTTTACTCCCGTGATTTACCGGTCTGCGAAATATTTCTCGTTTTTTTTCACACTTTTTCCGCCAATTTCATGCCGAACGACGACAACGCGGCGCGCAGTATGAAGTCTATTACACAATGGAAATTTTTTTCTTCTTCTAAGCCAGCAACGAAGATTAGAGAGAAGCAAATATTATCCAACAATAAAAAGAAATGAAATAACAGGTAAAATGGCATGCAAATACTTTTCTCTACTTTTCGCTACATTCTCACACAAAACGAGCCGTTGCTTTAAAAAAAAATAAATAAACAATAAAAAAGTCCGACTTTGCTCCGTTCCGTAATAATATCCCATAAGACACACAGATACTTTTTATTATTTATTTATTTATTTCAACAAATAACTTTTTTTTCTCTCGTTTTTTGCCTCTAATGTTGCTCTTGAACTTGGTCAATGCTTGGAAATTGCGGCACTTTTGCCAATCTGTGTTGTTGTGTAATATGCGGGTGAAATGGAGCGCTTGAGCTTGAGACAAACCAATAATAATTAAAATATTAATGACGGTCTTTTGACAAACGAACATAAATGCACAAGAGCGAAAGACGCAACAAAAACGACGAAGAAATGCAAAAAAGGAATGTATTTTTGCGCACAAAAGAATAAATAAATAGAAGTTGCCTCGAGGCATAAGTTGATGCTAAAAACGTAGGTAATAATAAAATGACCTATTGAAATACATCGCGCGCTGCAGTAATGAGAAAAAAGAGTTGAGAAGAGTCTCAAGTTGATATTTTTGTCCTACTTTCCTTTGTGTCATTTAATTCTTCTTCTTCTTTGTATTTTTCTTTTAATTTTGTAAATTTTCTTAATTTTTATTTATTTAATTTTCATTTAAAATTATTTGAAAATTTAATTAAAAATTATTTTTTTTAATTTATTAATTTTAAAATTAATTAAATTTATTTTTAGTACTATTTGAAAATTTTTAGTACAAATTTCAAAAATTTTTACAAGAATTATTTAAAATTTTAAAAAATGAAAATTTTTTAGAACTTTTAAATTTTTTTTTAAATTTTTAACTTTAAATTTGAAACTTAAACATTTCTAAAATTTTTAAGAATATTTTAAAATTTGTAAAAATAATTAAATTAAATTTTAGTACACATTTAGTACAAATTTCATGAAATTTTAGTACAAGATTTTTTAAAACTAATTTTTTATATTAATTTATTCAAATTTGGATTTTAAAAATATTTTTAGAACAAAAATTTACAAATACGAGAATGTATAGAAAAAAAAAATAATTAGAAAAAATATTTATTATTTTAGTACTAACTTTATTAATTTTAGAACTTTTTATAATTTTATTTAAGAAATAGTTCTTTTTTAATTTTTTTAATGGTTCTTGAATAATTTTCATAAGAATTATTTAAAATAAGTAAAAAATTAGTTAAATCGAATTTTAGTACAATTTTAAAATTTTTAGTACAAATTTTAATAAATTTTAAAATATTGAATTATTTAATTTATCATGGATATCATTAGAAATTGATAAAAAAAAATCAATTAAATCAAATTAAATTTTGTACTCATTTCAAAAAAAAAAAATAAAAGAAAAAAGGAAAAAAATAAATTTTAGTACAAGATTTTTTAATTTTTTTAATATTTGTATTTTTAAAAATATTTTTACAATAAAAAATTTACAAATTCGGGAATTTAATTATATTTATATTTTGTATTTATTTTTATTTAAAATTTTAGTACTAAAATTTTTAGAACAAATTTCGAAACCTGAATAAATTTTTTTAGTACAAGTTAAAAAATTTCGTTAAACAAAAATTAAATCTCACACAAAACATGTGAAAATCATACGAGAAACTCATCTCTTCATAAAATCAAATTAAAATAGATGAACCTTGTTAATTTTCATCACATTTCCGGAAGTACATTGAGCAAAATTAAAGGGCCACACATTACATTACAATAACAGTAACAATAATAATAATATTATTAATGAAATGAGAGACACACGACGACTCCGAACGTTCGCATAAATGTTTAATTTTTGCCCATGCCTCCTCGTTTAAAAACCAAAATCTCGTCCATGAAGTCGTAAATTGTCTGCATATGAATATTTTTTGTTGTTTTTGCATTCGAGCAAAGCAAAATATGAGGAACAAAAACATCAAGAGGGTAAAAAGTTCCCCTTTAATAATTGAACGACGGCAACATGGTCCATTTAGTTTTTGGTTTATGTTAAATAAAATGGTCTGCACATTTTTTTTTTCTCTTTCGAATTACGAGGATTGGAGAAAAATAACAACAAACAAACAAATAAACAGAGAGACGTCTTGATTATGTCAGAAGAAGAAAACGACTGTCATGCGAATTTTCGGGATTAATTTGACAGAAGGCGTAATTGAAAAAGACGGAGGATGTAATTTTTTTCTGTGTCCAAAAGATGAGTTTTTGGGTATTTTTTGATGGTTTTCGTGGAAAGGGAATCGGATTAATTGAGAAAGTTTGTCCAAAAAATGTGTGAATGCCCTTATAATTAGTTGAACGGTTAGTTTGTTAACGAGCTTTGACAGCTTTGGTTGACAGATTGTTTGAAGATTTCTTCTTAATAATTTAGCAAAATTTTATTTTTGTTTGAAATTTAATTAAATGTATGAAAAAAAATTTGTGCTAAAAATGTTCTAAAATTAAATTAAAAAAAAAAATTATTTTAAAAATAATTATTTTAAAAATTATTTTAAAAATAATTATTTTAAAAATTATTTTAAAAATAATTTTTATAAGCTCTTAAATTAATAAAAATTTGTAACATTTAAAAATAATTTAAACAAATCCAAATAAATTAAATATTCTAAAAATTTTCTAAATTAGTACTAAAAATTTTTAAGTAGTACTAAAATTATTTTTTTTACAAATTTTAAATAATTTTTAATGAAAATTATAAATGAATTAAGAAAAAATACAAAATTAAGAAAATCATGAAATTTAAAAAAAATTATTTTTAAATTTAAACACTTATTAGTTCTAAAGTTTTTGAAATTTGTACTAAAAATTGTACTAAAATTTAATTTGATTATTTTTTACCAATTAAAAAAAATTAAATTTTTAAAAATTCTTAAGTTGTAAAATTTAAGTTAAGAATCTTTAAAATTTTATTGAATGTGAAAATTTATTAAATAAATAATTAAATAAATTTGTACTAATTTTTTTTTTAATCTTGAAAAGTTGTACTAAAAATCATTTTAAATTTTTTATTTGTCGAGAATCGTATTTAAATCTGTCAAAAATATTTTTAAATTAAAAATCTTACCAAAAACTCCTTTTTTAAATTTTTAAAATTAAACCAGTAGCTTTAAAACCTGAACAACAAGTCCTCATAAATGCCTTTAAATTGCAATCCTTACCTAAAAATAGACAAAAAAAAAAAGAAAAAAATTATTATCAAAACGTTCATCTGCCAGACAATTAAAAAAAGAAGTAATTTCAACTCATAATATTTTTTTTTTTGTTAAAAGTCACAATGAACTTCAAATAAATCTCTTTAGTCTCATCTTCAGCAATAAAAAAGGGGGCACGAAACATTTTTATTATCACACCTCCAATTCATTAAAAACTTTCCTGCGTTCTTTCATCAGCATCATTGCAGAATTCGCAGAATAAAAAAAGGGTTGTTCTCACATTAAATTCTCTAAATGAAAACAAATAATTTTTTTTGCAGCATTAAAGAGACTTAAATAACAAAAAGAGCCTTTTTTCTGCTACTTTGTTGCCATTTCACGAATATGGGAGAGAGATTGTTTGCACATGGAAATAGCATCTACTCGCTAGAATTTTATTATTGTTGTTATTATTTGTACAAATAGTTACGAAAGTGCAATAAAATACACGGAATTATTGTGCGCGGAGAGTTTTTCGCACAATGGCCTTTTATTTCGTTCGTTTTTGCACAGAAACGTTACAAGAGGAGTAAAAGTCGAGAATTTGCGCCATAAATTATAAAATAGTATAAAGAATAGAACTTTATAGCTCTTCTTTAGTTTTTTTTTATTTATTTTTTGCACAAATCCATTTCCCATTTCGAAGCGAGAAAAAACATGAATATTAATGTAAAAAGTTTAATTTGTGTACAAGAGCTATCAATTGCAATCATCATGAATAAAGTTATTAAAAGCGAATATTTAAAATGTGCATTAAAGATAACGGGATGCTAATTTCAATATTAGCTTGAGACATCCGTAATTTTTTTTTATTTTTGTGATGCTCGGGGAACGGAGATCAGGGAAGGCAAGGAACAAACAATAAATGCGAATTGTCAATATATGAAGTGATGTGATTCACACATTGTCGTTTAATTTACTCGTTTTTACGACATTTTTATTGATTTTTTAAAAAATTGTTTGTCTGTCTGTCTTTATGGAGAGTTTTTTGAATGAGGAGTACGAAAATGTGAAATTTTTAATTTTTGAAGTGAATTATTACAATTTTTAGGATTTTTTTCTAAAATTAATTATTATTTTTTTTTTTTCAAAAAACGTAAAATAATTTTTAAATTTTTATTTTTTTTAAATCTAAAAATTAATTAATTTAATTTAATAAAAATGTGAGGAGTACAAAAATGAGAAAATTTGGAAATATTTTAGTTTTTTTAGTTCATAAATTATAATTATTTTTAAAAATAATTTCAAATATTAATTTATAAATTTAATAAATTTTACTCAACTTTTTTAAGTTAAAAAAAAATAATTTTAATTAAATTTAATTTTAAAAAAAACCTTTTGAGGAGTATAAAAATGAGAAATCTTAGTTGTATTAATAATTTTCAAATAAAAAATATTAAAGATTTTTTTAAAAAATAGTATTTTAAAAAATAGAAATTCAAATGAATAATTAATTAAAAATTAATTTTTATTAAAAAAAAAGTAAAACGAATTTAATAAAAATTCAAGAAATATAAGAAAATAAAAAAAAAATAATTTTCCAAAATTTTATGAAAAAACTTATTAATGTTTAAAATTATTTTTGAAAAAAATATTTAAAAAATTTTTTGTTAAATTAATTTTTTTATTTTTGTAAAAAAATAAATTAATTTTGTTAAAAAATATTTTTAAAAAAATCTGAAAATTTCATTGAAATGAATATAAAAAATTATTTGCAAAAACTTACAAAAATAAAAAAAAATTAATTAAATAAAATAGAAAAATTTTTTAAATTAAATTTATATTTATGAATTTCGATAAAAATAAAATTAAAAAAAAAAAATAAAAATTAAATTATATTAAAAATTTAAATTTTAATGAAAAATTTATAAAATAAAAAAAAATTTGAAAAATTAAATAATAATTCATTAATTTTTTCTTTTAAAAGCAGTTTCCTCTAAATCTCTATTTACTCTTAAAATCAAAAAAAGGACTTAAATCCATTAAAAATCTCTTTCCTCAATTTTTTTTCACAGTTCTTCTCACACTCACACAACTTTTTCAGGTTCAAAGAACTTTCCAGACAACTGCAGCAGAATCAGCAGCAGCAGCAGCGAAGAAAAAGACGAAACGAAGAATGGTAACCCTCGTTTCTCTCCCATTATTGCACCGTAAATGGAGAGACGGAGCGAGGGACGTTGTATAATTTTTTAATTACTAATGCAACGACGACGACGACGACGAAGAAAAGAGCAGAAAAAAAAGAAAACACTTTTATGTCTTTTCAATTTACGATGCAAGCAAGACCGAGGCAAGGCAAAGTAAATGCTTGCTATTTGCTATTTAATTTTTGCCAAGATAATTACAATTCTACTTTTTTTTTATTTTTTTATTTTCTTGTAAGTCGGATTTGTTTATTATTTAAATAAATGTCGAGCGTAGAGGAAACGCAGCGAGTTTAGTGGCACAACGCACGAGAAATGACAACTTCATTGGAAAAAAATGCTCGTAAAATCTAAACATTCACTCCAACTCCAATAATTAACCCTAATTAGATTTGAACTGGTTGAGAAAAGTTGAGCGAATTGCGAATGTGAAATGATGAGACGACACAAAATACAAAAAAAAAACGGAAGGAGTAATTCTGACGAGAGCAAGAAATTCAATGAAAATGATCAACAACAGTTGGTTTCACGAGAATTAAGATTAATTGGATGTCAAAGACCATTAAATGTGGCTTAATGATGGTACGGCAATGGCAGAGAGGCGACGGCGCGCGATGCAGAGAGGAGGAGATTTGACGTCCGGTGCGATTTTACAGCTTTGACAAATGGCTTGCGGCGCGAACTGATTCTTTGATTTGCAGTTATTTAGAGTGGTTAAAATGGAAAATTTCCAATTTTTATTGCATTTTTTAATTCTTTGTAAATATAAGTGAAAAAATAAAAATGGTAAAAATAAATAAAACTAAAATTAAAAAAAAAATAAATATATAAAAAATTTAAAAAATTATTTTAAAAATTTTAAAATAATTATTAAATAAATAAATAAAAATAAATAAATAAATAAATATTAAAAAAATTTTAATTTTTTAAATTAAATTAAATTAATTAAAATTAATAAAAGAAAAAAAAATAAATTAATTTAAATGTTTTTTTTATTCATTGAGTTTTTAATATTTAATTATTTTAAATAAAAACTATAATTTTAGTAAAAAAATTAAATTTTTAATGAAATGAAAATTAAAATAAATAAAATTAATTTTTTTTATTTTTTTAAATTAATTTAATCAGATTTTCTTATCAAATTATAATATTATTTTTTTAATTTTTTTTTATCAATTAATTTCTTAAAATGCCTTAATTTTTTTCAGTTTTCTATAAAAAATTCTCACATTTGTTTTTTTTTCATTTCAGATAACGGTAAATTTTTTGTCTCCTTTTACGCTAAAATCTCTTCCCATAAAATTATTCTCCATAGACACATTATCTCGACGAAAAATATTAAAAACAACTCTGTCACACACACAAACACAGGAAATTTGTCTTAAAATAAACATCAAGAGTCCATTTATTGACTTTCATCGCAAGAAGACAAATATTATCGTTCTATCATATTTTCTCCGATTTTTTCTCGTCGTTCACATAATTTATGCTTCGATTTCTGTTAAAATAAGTACAACGAAGCGCCCCACAATAATTGATTTATCTCTCTTGCCAAAAAGGTTTCGCATGTTTTGCGAGACAAAAATTTATCTGCTCGACTCGAGAAAAATCTCCGCGTGCACTTTTATTGCCCTCCGTTTATTTTTTCCTCTCATCTCCGTCGGATTAATGTTTACTTTGTTACTACATGACTGAAGCATAATAATAAAGTTTTTCTTGCCTTCTTTGAAGAAAATTACCTGTCTATCATTTTTATTAAATTGCTTCCCTTTCTCGAAAAAAAAAATTATTTTTTGTCTTGAATTTCCAACGAAAAACGTGTGACACCGAACTCTAATTGTTATCTCTGCCGAAAAATCTCGGAGAAATCTAATAAAGATGCCACAAAATCATGTTTATGTAATAAAAATCCGTGCACGCAATCCTTTCAAGTGGAAATTTAATTTAAAGTCATCGTTTGACATTGTAATATCCTTCGTCGTCGTCGGCATTTTTCGTACACATGAAAAAAAGAAGTTTATCTGATCTCTCCCCGTCTTGTTACTGGTTGGAAAAAAAATAATTTTTCGTTGTCGACGACACCCTCTCAATTTACTACCCGATTTATTTTTCCCTTTTTTATGTCATTATTATTATGATTTTTCGTTTTATTTGCCGGTGCGGTGAATTCCATGTCGGTTTCTCCGCACTCAATTTCACTTTTTATGGGATTTTTATGAAGTTTCGTGATTGGGATGTTGTCTGTCTGTTAAAAATAATTTTAACAAATCTTTATGATTTTCATGAAAATTTGAAATAAAAAAAATAATTTAAAAAAATTTTTTAAAATTAATAAATTTATTTTTTTTAACAATTAATTTTTGAAAATTTTTTTAATATTAATTTTAAATACTTTTTTTAAAATTTTATTAAAATAATTTTTAAAATTAAAAAAATAAATTAAATTTAAAAAATTAATTTTTTATTAGAAATAAATTTTTAAAAAATATTTATTTTTTTTTATTATTTAAATAAATTTTAAAATTTTATCAAAAAAAAATAATAATTATTTAATAAAAAAATTTAAAATTAAAAAAAAATAAAAATAAAATAAAATTATTAAAGATTTATTTTATTCAAATGAATTTTGGAAAAATAATATTTTAAAAATTTAATTAAAAATTTTAGAATTTCTGAAAATTCAATAAATATTTTAAAATTTAAAAATTTAAAATTTATAAAAATTAAAAAATTTCTGAACTTAAAAATATTTTAATTTAAAAATTAAAATAAAAAAAATTAATAAAATAACTTTAAACATTAAAGTTAAAAAAATATTTAATAAAAAATATTAAAATTAAAAAAAATTTTTTAAAATGATTTTATTTTAAAAAATTTCAAAAAATAATTTTTTAAGAATTTAAAAAATTATTATTAATAAAAAATTAAAAATAAAATTAAATAAAAATAAACTTTTAATACTTTTTAATAAATATTTTAAAACTTTTAATTAAAAAAAAATAAAATTTAAATTATTAAAATTTTATGAAAATTAATTAAAATTAAAGTAATTAATTAAAATAAATAAATTAAAAAAAAAATTAAATAAAAATTAAAAAAAAAATTAAAAAATTTTAAATTTAAAATATTTCAATAAATTTATGAAAAATGCGCTCAAAACATTCAAACAATTCAACCCCTCAAACACCCATTTCTCAAGTATTTGTTATTATTATTACGGTAATGACATTGTTATGTTGAACTCCTTATTTTGGTCTTGCACTTGCAGACTCCTTGTTGACACTTCTTCATTATATTATGATGATGAATTTGTCTCTGCAGTCTATTAAAAAGTCGCGACACCCTCTTCCTTTCTCATTTATTTTCTCCTTGATTGTCGATTTTCTGGCCATAAATGATAAATGTGTCGCACGAAACGCTCCAAGTAGCAACAAGCTTGAAAAAACGAATAAACAAGCAAAGCAATAAAATTCGGGAACGAACATCATCATCATAAAACAAAATTTCGTACGTTTTATTACTTTCCGACCCGGCTTGAGATAAAAAAAAATATTTTTTGGTCTACCAAAAAAATGTTTGTTGGTGACAATTTTGTCTATGAGAAATTATTATTATTCAAATTTTGATAAACGTTCAAGGACTTGATCCTTTCTCACACCAAAAAATAAAAAAAATAAATTTTTGGATAAATTTCTATAGAAATCCGAAATTCAAGGCTGCGATTCATTCACAAAAAAATATTTTATTTTTTTTTTCGGGTATGAGTTGAAGAGAAACTAATAAAAATGAGATCTGGGACAGAAAAAAAATAAAACCCAAAATCACACAATTTTAATAAAAAAATAAAAGATTGAAAGGAAAATCATGGAAAAAAAGGAAAATTGTGTCAGAAAACATGAATTTCATCTCAAACGACCATAAAAATTTCTTGGATTCCTCTTTTTTACTCGAGCGTAAAAAAGGCTTTCAATTGAAAAAAAAAATATTCAGTTGAAAAGACAGACTTTCACGTACATTTTTCGTCGACGTCGTTCGGAAAAACAAATAAAATTATTTTTTTTATAAAATAACAACAACAACAACAACCATCACAGATGTCCTCAAACATAATTTTTTATGCTCTCATGTGAGCTGATTTTGTTTGTAAGTTTTTGCTAACAAATTTCGGTTTTATTTTCTGGCTTTTTCCTCAAACACAAGCACACACCCGGTATCAATGTTGTTGTCATAACAATGCTAAAAGGCAAGTTGCGGAGAGAGATTGATACGTATCTACTCCGCTTGTGTTCGGGTGTGTGTTATTTTTACGGATTTTCCCTCGCGCGCCGTACCGACTGCTGTGGCTTCGAACAATGGGATAAATGGATTGGGAAATCGATAATCAAACTAACGTTCGTTAGATACTCTCGTTGGATGGACTTGTTTGATAAATAAAGAGTGCTTGTGTGTTGTTTTTTAGTTTAAAATCCGCACAAAATACAACCATAGAAAAAATAGACGGAAGAAGACAAACATTTTGGTTTGTGATTAGAAAAATAAATGTCGTTATCGGGATTTATATTAGAAGAGTTTTCATCGGATTTTATGAGATTTTGGATTTAAATGGGAAATTTAAATAGGATTTAAATAGAAATAAGAAGAAATTTAATAAAATTTGTTTAAAAAAAAATATTAAAATTTTATTTGTTAGACTTAAGAAAATAAAAAATTAAATTTTCAAAAATTTTTTAAAAATAATTTTAATTTTTTTTCATTTTTTTTTGTTTTGTAAAAAAAATATTTAAAAAATTATAAAATATTTTTTTTAAATATTTTAAAATTTTTTTAAACATTTTCTTCAGTTAAAATTATAATTTAAAAAAATAAATAATTTTTTTTTTTTATAAAAATTAAATAATTAAATTGAATTTTTCATACAAAATATTTTTAAATAAAAAAATATAAAAATTTAAAAAATAATTGAGAAATAAATTATTTAAAAATTAATTAAATTTAAATTAATTTTAAAAAATTAAATTATTAAAAAAAAATTAAAAATTTTAGTAATTAAAAAAATATTGAAAAAATTGTATAACCAAAATAAAAATTTAAAAGTTTATTTTAATAATTTAAAAAATTTAATTATTTTATTTTTATAGTTTTTAATTAATAAAATTAATTATAAAAAATAAATAAATAATTAAAATTAATTAAATTAATTATATTTAATTCTTAATGAAATAAAAAAATAAATCTAAAAAAAAACAAAGTAAGAAAAACAAAAAAAATCATTAATTAAATTCTAAAAAAAAATCATAAATCAAGAACTTTTTCTTTTCAATAAAACCAATCGATTCAAATAATTAATTTTAATTTAGAAAAAAAAAACTTTTTCCAAATATTTTCCTTTTCCTTCACACAAAATCAAACATTTTCTCCTTTTTAAAAGAAAAATAACGAAAAACTGCATCTCCGCAAAAAAAATCCTAAACTTAATTTGACTTTATGAAAAAACTTTATTTTTCTTCTTGTCTGTTAGTTGGTCATAACTTCTCCTTAAATATTTTCTGTCTAAAAAAATTCAATTTCCAGGAAGTTTTCAAGATAAAATTTAAAAGCAAAACGTCAGCAAAGAAGGAAACATTTTTGCTCTAAAAAAATTTATGAACTGCAATTAAATGCAAAAAAAAAAAAAAAATCTCCCAGACAGGGCCATCGCGCAACAGGCTATCACAATATTTATGAAACAACCGACATTTCTCTTTAAAATTAATAAAAAAAAATATTTATTAATAAATAAAATTAAGTCACCTAGAACTTTCAAGAGACTCGAGGCATCAACAATTAACAGCAAGGTGCTTTAATTTTGCATAAAATTTTTTTTCTTCTTTTTTTTTATTATCGCCGCCGCTCCAAGTTCGCACCACTAACAATAATTAAAAAAGAGTTATGTGAAAAAAAAAGTAAAGAAAGAATTTTTTTTTGTTGTATATGAATAAATTTAATGCCCATATTTTCTGCTTAATTTATACACACAAAGATTTTTTTTTTGCACGTCGACCGTCACCCGAGCAATGTTATAGCATAATATAATAGGACGTCAACCTTTTTTTTTATTTATTGTTTAGTTTAGTTTTGTTATCTTTTAAATTTTAAATTTTTCACAAGAATTTTTCTCTTTCTTTGGTTTTTTTTTCAGTAAAAGGTCGATCTCAGCGTACAGCTGCTGCTGCGAAAATAATGTTAATACAGTTACAACAACATTATCATTATAATCATCATCATGATGATAATTATTATTATTGCTATTATATAAGAGAGTGTTCTGTAGAGAGGATGTAGCGGTGATTTTTAATAAAAATTCATGGATAAACAGACTCGTCGTTCATAGAAAGAAGCAGTCAAGTGTTTTGTTTTGAATTTTTTTTCGTGAAATTTTTTTTTTTATATTTTTTTACTGTAAATTTTATCAAAAATTCTGCTATAAAAATATATCAAGTGTGCGATTTTTGCACCGTTTGCTCTAACAAGCGACGAAAACCGGCCATATATTAATAAATTTACAATTTACTTGATTTTTTTTAATAGCGCATAACGCATTTGCCCAAAAAATTCGAGAGAAGAGTTCATTGAACTATTTTGTGCGTTCAGTTGCTAGTCATTCTGTCTCTTCGTTCTTTTTGTCCATTTCTTTAAAAACATTTTTTTTTTACCTAAAAGTGTTGGACAAGAAATAAAAGACGTAAAAAAATGACAAAACTTGTTCAGTACTTGAGCAGAAAGAGACGAATTTGTGGGTAAATGCATTGATTTTTGTCAATTTTCAATGTTATAAAGTTGATTTATTGTCTTTCGATATTTTTAAAAGGTGAGTTTTTGGTATGATTTTTGACTTGAATGACATGAAAAAAGTTTTGTCATCAGATCGCATGTCATAACAGGTGACGACGGAGTGATTTGATGATTAGTTGTGAAGAGTTGAAGTTCGCGGAAAAATTTTTATTGAAGGGATTTTGCGATGTTTTATTTTTTTATCGAATTTTTCAACAATTTTTAGATTTTTATTATTTTTTAAAAAAATTTTTAATTTTTAATTTTTTTTTTATTCTCATATTTTTTTTTTCATTTTTAATTTTAAAGTAAAAGATTTAAAAATTAAAAAAATTTAAAAAAATTTTTTAAAAAAATTAAAAATTTTATTTTTAAAAAAATAATAAAATTTAATTTAAAATAAATAATTTATTATTTTTATTAAATTAATTAATTAAAAAAAATAATTAAAAATAAATAAATAAATATAAATAAAAAAATTATTAATTTTTAATAATTATTTTTTCATTTTTTATACATTTAAAAATAATTATTTTTTGTAAGAAATTTTATGCTTTTGTATTTTTTTTTATTAAAAATATTTTTTTTTTAAAAAAATTAACAAAAAATTTCCTAAATTTTAAAAATTTTAAAATTTTTAAAATTTAAAAAATTATTTCTAATAATTTTTAAATTCAAAGGAAAAATTTTATTTATTTAATTTATTTTTTATTTAAATTTTTTAAATATTTGCTCAAAAAATTAAATTAAGCAATGAAAAGTTTCAACTTTTGACTTTATAAAAATTTTAACTAAAATTGATACAAAATATTATTTTAAAATTAATATTTTGGTAGAAATTTTAAACAAAAATCAATTTATTTAAATTAAAATTTTGACAAATAATTTTCAAAAATAATAAAAATTTAAAAAAAAAAAATAAATATTTTATGTAAATTTTATTTATTTTAAATTTAGAAAAAAAAATTATTTTTGTTAATATTTAAAAAAAAATTAATTTAATAAATTAATTTATAAATAATTAATGTAAATAAAATAATTAAAAAATAAAAATTTTTAAATAAAATAATATAAAATAATTTAAAATTTTTAAAAAAATTCAAAATGTTTTAATTTCTTAAAAAATTTTAAAACTTTTTATTTATTTTTTTTTTTTAAATAAAAAAATCCTTCAAAAAAATTTTTTTTTGACTTTAATTTAGTCGCGAGACACCAATTTATCACAAAACAACCTAAAAATAGTAAGAAATTGATACATTTTGATCATCACACGAACTTTTTGTATACACGAACACATGTTCATACCGAAACTCGTTATTATTATGATAAATATAATACATTTATAACGAAATTCAGTAGTAAAATTATGCAAATTTTTCGGGTTTATGCGGATGACGATGATGTGTGGAATCTTGTTTAGAGCAGGCAGGCAGGCAATTTTAGTAAATTAGCATAAATATCGAAAAATAGGGGACCTCCAAAGTTATTAACTTGGTTCGTTCTATTCTAGAATTTTTGTCAAAATTTGCCAAAAAAAAAAAATTTTTACCGTTTTATTTCCCGTTTTTGCGATCATTTATTATTTCTTCAATTAATGTCAAGTCTCGGTTGTCTGCAGCAGCGCAAAAATCAGCAGCAAGTGCAACCGAGAGAGATAATAATCACTTCCCTGCCCATAAGTATGATGATTATTATTGCCATTATTATTATGATAATGTTGCGACGAGTAAAGTAGAGGATAATAAAATTAATGACGAAGCTGAACGTAGCAAGATTAGAAATATAATAAAAACAACAGATGTGTCACTTGTGTCACATTTTAATAATAATATTGTGGTAGGCACATCTTTCATTCATCGTTCTCATCAAGAAACAAAAAACGAGCAAAAAGAGACACGGAAAAAATTGCATCATTTTTGCGCGGTGTGTGCAAATTTATTCATGCCTACACGTAAATCATAATAATAAAACGCGAAAAAGAAAACTATCACGTCAACCTCAAACTTGTATGAATAAAAAAAAAACGAAGAAATAAGTGTGTGACATTATTACGAATGTGAAATTGACCTTGAACTTGATTTTGTTCTATTTTTTTTTTTGTTTTAAATTTTGTTGTCAAGAATTTTAAAATTTAATAATTTATTAAATTAGAGAGGATGACCGGAAGAATTTCTTCTTGATTTTAAAATTATTTGTAAATGTATGTAGATTTTTGAAGGTAAAATCGTTTTGATGACATGCAATTTATTTTATTTATTTTTGGACAAGAAATTGAACATATGTTCAGATTTTTTTTTGCATAAATTTATTTTATTATTTATGAAGTGACGTTATAAAAATTTTCGTCACCTCGAGGCTCATCAGTGTGATGTGTTGTTTAATTTGTTTGTTGTTAATTAATTATTGTTGTTTTAAATGATTTTTTTTAAATTATTGTTAATAATTTATTTTAATGAATTGACGCGAAAATATGATAAAATATAATTATTTATTATTGTTGTTATTAATTTTTAAGTGGTTTGTGGTTAAAGTGATTTAAAGTTATTTTTGGGGAAAAATGATTAATTGAGATAATCTCTTTTATTTTTTTTAAAGTTTTCAATAATTTTAATTTTTGCAATATATTTTTTATACATCAGATTTTTTTTTCATAAATTTAAATTTTTTCATTTTATTTTAATTATTAATTTTTATTATAAATTTTTACTAAAAAAAATATTTTTTTTTTATAAAATAAAATAAAATAAAAAAAATTAATTTATTTAAAATATTTTTTAATTATTTTTTTTATAATTTTAATAATTTTTTTTATTAAAATTTCTTTTAGTTTTCTTGGTAAATTTAAAAAAAATAATAATAACTTAAAAATAAAAATTTTAAAAATAATTTATTTTTTAAATTAAATTCTTGATTTTTATCAATTTTTAATTTATTATTAATATTAATTATTTTTTTTTTTAATTTAAAAAAAAGGAAACTAAAAAAAATTAATAAAAATTATTAAAATTAAAAATAATTAAAAAATATTTTAGAGAATAAATATATTTATTTAATATTTTTATTTAAAAAAAATAATTAAATTTAATTAAAGTTGGTACAAAAAAAATATTTAAAAAAATATAATAATATTTAAAAAAATATTTTAAAGTATTTTAAAATAAAAAAAATATTTTAAAATTATTAAAAAAAAATAAAATAAATAATTTTTAAATATTCTTATTTTAATTTTTTTTAAATTAATTCAATTTTTTGTTTAACTTTATTTCTAAAAAAAATTCTTAAAAAATTTTAGAAATTAGAAAAAATTCTTATCTCAAAAATTTTGGCTTTTTAAAATTAAATCCTTTTATATTT
The DNA here is from genome assembly GCF_036172545.1 of Culicoides brevitarsis. NCBI lineage: Eukaryota > Metazoa > Arthropoda > Insecta > Diptera > Ceratopogonidae > Culicoides > Culicoides brevitarsis. The sequence continues at coordinate 5,397,983 of NC_087087.1, read as the reverse complement.
TAAATATTTGTTGAAAAAAAAAACTATTTATTCATCCCCATGACTGAACATTCATCATCATCTCTCATGCCACGACACTCGAACAAATCCGAGAAAAAATCTATATTATTTTACAATTTGATGTTATTTCTTTTCATATTCGTTCCTTCGAGCACTTGTTCGCTTCGGCAGTAAGTAAATTGTTTGAGTTCATACACTTACACTTAAGCCTCAGTTCAGACAGATTTGAATCTGAACAAATAAATTTAAATTGCAATAAAATAAATTGCAAATTCTTTATTGTCTCCCTTTTTCATTTTACTTTTTTTTTTGTTCCTTTCTGCTTGTTTGATGCTTTATTAGGGGCGAACGAACACTTAATTCATACGATTTTTTTTTCTTCTTATTGTTTTTGTTTTATTTGAGATTTTTTGTTCAATAGCGAAAAAAATTAAGTAGAACAAATATTTGAACAATAAAATTATTTTTTTTTTCTTAATTTATTACCGAAAATAATTTTTTTATTAATTATTATTTTTTTTTTTTTATATCTAATCCCATGAATTGACATTGAATCCACTCCTCTCCTATTTCCCATCATCAAAATCGTAAAAATACACAAAAACCCACAAATCCAGCTCCAACTAACGTATTGCAAATAATATTCAATCTCTATCGATTCTTGTACAAATATATCGAATCTCCAAAAAATATAAAATAAATATTTTATCTGTTTCATGAGGATTAATTTTTATTGTATATATTTGTTCAATATCACACTGAGCGTTCGATTTATACGCAAAAATTGAGTTTGACTGCACTTAGCAAGCACAACAATTTATACAAACGGAGGATATGTAATTGTCTGCTAAAAGTAGGAGGAGGAGGAGGAGACGATGATATTATTGTCGCATATGTCCATTTCAGTCCAGAAATTTATATTTTATCAGATTTATAAAAATTGTCTGAATTAAAATAATTAAATAGAATTTATCGATCGATCGGAAATGCATTTTCATTATGTTCGAAAATCGATTTTTTTGTGTTGATAATAAAAAGTTTTTTTTTTTTAATTTTTTTATTTTATCATTTAAAATAATATGTTCATTTATAGAAAATTTTTAAAAAAATATTTTGTTATCATTTATTTAATTTTTTTTTAAATTTAAATAAAAATATTTTTTTATATTTTAACAAAAAAAAAAAATTTTGTTAATTTTTATTAAATTTTAAAAAAATAGAATTTTTTTTTTTTTAATTATTTCATTAAATTTTTTAAATATTTAATTAATAAAATAAAATTAAGTTAATTAATTTTTTTATTCACTTGAATTTTAAAATTTAATTTTTGATTAATTTAATTAATTTTTTAAAAATTTTTTTAAAAAAATAAAATTAAATTATTATTTTTTTTAATTCATTGAATTTTGAAATTTATTTTTTAAAAATTAATTTAATATTTTCAATTTAATTTTTCTTGGGTTAAATTTTTTTTAAAATTAATTAAATAAATTTTTTTCTTATTTTCTTTTTAATCATGAAATGCATTTTTTTTATAAATCTTTAATTTTAATATTATTAAATTTTCAACAAAATATTTTTTAAAATTCATTTTATTGTTTTTCAATTTTATTTTTCATTTAATTATTTTCTTGAGTTTAAAAATTTATTCAATATATTAAATATTAATATAAAATTATTAATTTTCTTATTTTTTTGTGATAAAAACCAATTTTTTATTTTAATTAAAAATTCACACAAAATATAATAAAATTTTTTTTATTTTTTTTTAATATAACTCACCTTTAATTTTAATGAACCACTTGAAAGATAAAATTTTCGTTGTAATTTGTCACTCGGCACGGTTTATATCAATAACAGTAACTTATTGATATACACACTTTAGAATTATGTTTCAATTCAAAACATTCACTGTCACTCCAATTTTCGTTTGAATAAAAAATATTCGTGGAAAAATAATTTAATATTTTTCCTTTGATCCTCAGTTAATTAATCCAAATAATTGTTAATTATTTTTTTTAAATAATTTTTTTTTTCGAGTTTTATGTCACTTTTTTTTAATAATTTTTAATTATTTTATTTTTTTTTTTAATTATTTCACTTTTTTTTAATAATTATTTTTTTCGTATTAATTTTTTATTTTAAATATTTAAAGGTTAAATATTTTTTGTATTAGATTTTTTTTTTTAATAATATTAAAAATTGGAAAATTGTCGGCAAATACAAGGGCCAGTGGCCTTACTAACAATATAACATGCGAGAGACTCCAAAACTTTTGATCTCTGCACGTCTTTATATAGCCTTTAAGGGGTATTTTTGGTAGAGTTTTCTCACTGTATGTACTGCTTGCCCCAACTTGCTTCGGTGATAAAAACGCCGTGTATGAACGAACGACACAATTTTACGACTACTACCGCGCGTAGTAAAGATAAAACAGCAGCAGCAGTAAAAAAATGAAGAAGATGCGAGAAATGAGAGAGAGTGGGGATAAAGGAGAAACCGGAGTGGGGCAATTTGATGAGATACCATGCCGAGTATTTGTCATACGACGCGCGGTAAAACCGGCAATGTTCGATGTTCGCATAAAAATGTTCTTTTGAAGAAGAAGAAGAAGAAAAAATTGTGTGTAAGTACAAAATAGAAATAATTTTGGCGACTATGGACTTCAAAAAGTTCGTTTTGTGCATACCTTTCATACAGTTACTTCAACTTCAATGAAATTCGTGTCCCTCGTAGTTAATCTTTTTTTTCTCACTTTTATGTTAAAATATTTGTTAAGTTATATGTAAATGAACTGTGTGGTGTGACAGAAAACGAAGACAAAAAAAAAGAGCAAAAGAACTTTAAGTCAGTAGGAAATTCTGAGGTTAGAACTCTTTGACCGAGAAGATTGATCATTCACGTTCTTCGCGCTCGTTCTTGTGTGTATGTCTATTTTCGTATTATTTACATCCCATTGAACGTTAAAAACAAACTACAAACAATAATTATAGGTGTAGAGTGCCCCGAAGAGCACATCACATAGGGTACATACATGTTATTTAGCATTTATTTAGCTATATTGAAAAAATGGTAAGAAGATGATGATGATGAAAATTATTATAAATAAGAAATAGAGGCATAAAATAAAATAACATACTTTTGCTTTCCCGTCAGCAAAAATAGATTCTTGAAGTATTATTATAACTCATACTACAATTTGTAGCAAAAATCCGACTTAACGAAAAAATTCTGCGAAGAAGACACTCGAAACACGAGTACTTCTTTTTTCATAATAATAATTCCGCTCATTGAAATTGCGAATGAATTAAAATGTTGTGTGACATTCAATTATAAAGATCCAATGTGATGATAATGCAGCTAATAGCTCGTATAGTATTATTAGACTGCATTATTTATAATAATCAATATTAATTGCATTGATTGTCGTCGATGTCGTTCGTTCATATATTGCCGAGGGTAGGTTTTGATGGCACTATTAAAGGTATCTGATTGAACAATACAACTTTGCAAAAATATACATGTTTTTGTATAAATTTAGTTGTTGCTGCTGCTGTTTCGCCGAGTCTCTAATTGAATTAAGACTACTCATCATTATTGTTATTATCTTGTATTTAATGAGGATGAGGCTGGTTTATTTGAAGAGCTTAATTTTTGTAATGAGTAATGAAGGAGAAGAGGGAGAGAGAGATGATAACGAGAATCGATTAAGTAGCTACTTTTGGATATTTAGTTTAAGCTTTTCGATGACTGCGAGAGATGAAGGAGGATCGTGTGAAAATTTCTTGTTGTCTTTTCTTGTGTGACCTTAATTTTCAGTTTTAATCTCTCTTGTCATAAATTTACTTGACTTTTTGATTGGCTTTAGTTATACTGTGAAAAGTTTGTGTTTCGCGAAAGAGAAAAAATTGTACGAGGTTGTTAAAAAAGTTAAGGACTTAAAAATTTTAAAATGAGATTCTTAAAGGTAGATTCTTGTTTAAAAAGGTGAAAGCTTTGAGTTTGAAGTCAGAGTTAAAAATTTTCCCATATTGTCAAGTGATTAGGATATTCAGCTTGTAATGGATAAAGTTGTCCTGAAGTTCTTTTTGAAAGTTCTTATGAGACTTAATATTAAAAGTTCAATTGATATTGTCAAATTTTTTAAATTCTCGATTGGTTAAGGACAGGGGTTTGAATCTGTTGACTTATGCCTTGTTATTATTATACTTCGAACATTTTTTTTGGCTCAGACCTTAATAGTTGACTCTAAGTTATAATATGTTTCTTATGTGACATGGCATTGAAGCTTTAGAATGTGTTCTCTTTAAACTCGTACTATTAGTAGTTCTTATATCAATAAGTCCTTCCTTTGGTCTACTGTGACATTTTTTGAGTCATTAAATTGTTTTGCCTCGTTATGTTTGGCTTATGCACTTTTTCTGCCTACTTTTTTGTTATGAAGATATATTTGGCCTCATATAAGTCCAAAAATAGAATGAAGCATCCTCGAAGTAAAAAATTTACATCAGCACAAAATCGTCTTCTCTACAAGAGTAAAAGATCCTTATGAAGATCCATATTCTAACCTCTATAAGTCCAAAAATAGGATGAAGCATCTTCAGAGTAAAAAATTGACTTTAGCAAAAAAAAATCTTCTCTACATGAGTAAATTGACTTCAAAAATCCTAAAAAGAAAAAAAATAAAAATTAGTTCAAAATTCAATAAAACTTACCTCGCTCCATGTCTCGTAACCTTTCGATGCTGCGAGAAGTAAATTTCTCACAATTAGTTGATATCGAATTTCATTCCATCTAACAAAATTTAATCGCATATAAGAAATTTTTAAAACGTAACTAACTAATCACATCAACTAAACTCAAATATATCAAAAATACTTCCAATACTTCGATAGGTGCTTATAACTGTCATCGAAATTGAAATAACTTTTTTTTTAACAAAATATTTCTCTTACTTATGCCATTTACTTCAACACCTCGGCGCGAGTTCAGTGTGTCGTTAAAATAACAAAAAATGAAGAAATAAAGAATTGCTTCTACTTTTTTTTCGTACATATATCTAATAGATAATGAGAGGGCTCATATATATGGCGCGCGCAACTTATAAATAGAACACACAAAAATTTGAATAAAAACATAATTTCACTACATTTTTCGAATTGCTATCGTCGTGTGTCTTTTTTTTTGTTTCTTTTTTTATGCTTTACTTGTAATGTTTCATTTCACTATTCTCGCGTTTTTTTTTATTGTATTAACTAAAAGTGTAGCACAGTTTCAATTTTTTTTCTTCATATGTGAGTATCGATGGTCAAGTAAATGTGACAGTTAATCATTTACCGACTTTTTTTTATATTTTATAAAAAAAATGTAAATTTATATGTAAAGTAAGGCAAAAAGTAGTGCAGTTTTATGGAAGGTATGTAAGATTTTATGATTTTAATTTTCACTTGAATTATTTTTTCATTTCAGATTTCAGAAGGATGATTTCAAGGAAAGCAATGAATTAACGGAAATTCGGGAAAAAAATTTCCCATACCGGGAATCGAACCCGGGCCTTCCGGGTGAAAGCCGGATATCCTAACCACTAGACAATATGGGATTAATATCAAGAAGTGTCTCGTACGTTATTAAGCGTACAGCTTCTTTTTATTAATAGATTTGAAACACGTTTTTTTTTCGTCGATCGTAATCTGGTTATTCAAATGTGTTCAAAGTGAAGTAATTTTTTTTTTGTGATCAAAAAGGTTGTTGATTTATAGACCCTTTTATTGCCTTTTTAACCTTTAAACCTAACAGGTTTCCTTTCTAAAGTTCTTCAAGTAATTTTTTTCGTAAAATGCATAAAAGTTCAGTCATCCTTTAAATTGCAAGTTTTGTTCATAAATCGTCTATGGAGCAGTATAATTGTGCAAATTCACGAAAATAATCAAATTTGCAGCTTTTCTACAGTCGAAAAAACTTGAAGACATTACTACCAAAGAGAGAACCGTTACACGATATATTCATGCATTTATTCAAAAAATAGCTCTATGCTTTCCGCTTGGCATATATGAGAGAAAAGAACGACATATACACACAAAATATTTGTCTAATAAATTCTTGCATTAAATAGACAAACCAACAAGCAATCGTCTTCTTCTCTTCCACATTCACCTTCATCTTTCTCCTTTTCTGTATTTATTTTCATATGTTTTATGTGTTTTCGTCGTCTCTGTCGTCGTCGTCGTCGTGGTGCGTTCGCTGCACAAGTTCCTTTTATTCTTGAAAATATTGTGTGTGTGCCATAACTTGGAATTATCTCAGTGATAAATGAAGCAAAAAACTACTCAGACAGCAGGCAGGCACGAAAGAAAGGCAAACGGCTGCAACAGCAGCAACAGAACAAAAACTCTTCTTTCTTCGCTTATCTCCTTTTTGCAATAATAATAATAATATAATAATAATAATGGCATACAGTTACACACTAACTCTTTTTCAACGTATAGATGATAGACTTAGAACAGAACTTTTTTTTGTATCTTTTTTTTATTATTTAATATATTTTCGCTAATAAGTGACGCTCGCTGTGTGGCACAGACAGGCAGTGTCAGTTTGAAGAAGTACTTGTAAAATTTATTTTGAAAAGAAAGTCTATCATCTATTAAATAATATAAAATGGAAGGGAAATAAATAACGCTGAAAGGAGGAGAGACGGTAAATCTATACTCTATCATCATCGCCATATCATCATTATTACATGGTACTCCTCGTCGTTTCATATTTGTGATAATGCAACGAAAATAAAAAAAAAATGAAGAGAAACCAAACTTGTAACCAGAATATCACAGCCTGAAGAAACATCATAGTGCACGGAAAATAAATACCATATCAATATCGAGTGGCAACATCAGCAGCAGCAATAAGCAGAAGCTGCAAAGATTTCTTCGTTGTCCATTCTTTACTCTTTGCGAGTACTGTACACGGAAAAAAATTTAATTTGTTCAATTTTTAATGATAATTACAATTAAATTAATATTAAAGAAAATTAAAAATAGTTAAAAAATTTTTTTGATTAATTAATTTCTTAAAAAATTTAATTTAATTTATTTAAAATTAAATAAAATTTAAATTTAAACATAAAAAAATAAATTTTAAAATATAAATAATCAAAATTAAAATAAAACCAAAAAAATTAAACTTTAATAATTAAGAAATATTTTTTAAAAAATTTTATATTTTTTAAAAATAATTTTATTTATTTTAATTAAATAAATAACTTTAAAGAATTTTAAATAAAACTATATTGAAAATATAAAATTAAAATTAAATTAAAAAATAATATTAAAATAAAAAAATAATTATTATAAAAATTTTAATGTAAAAAAAATGATAAAAAATTAAATTAATAAAAAAAATAATTTATATTTTTTTATTATTATTATTTTTATACATTTTTTTTATTTTATTTTAATTATTTTTTCTATTTTTTCTATTTTACTATTAAAGTAACAAATTATTAATTAAATATAATTATATTAAATTATAATGTATTTAATATATTTTTTAATTTAAATAATAATTTTAAAATTAAGAAAAATTAAAAAAAAATATTAAATGTTATAGCATTATTTAAACATTAAATATTTATTTTATTTTTTTATTTTTAAATAATAAATAATTTCGCCAATTTTTTTTATATCAAAAACAAATTAAACAATCAAAATTTAAATTTTAAAATTTTTAATTAAATTTTATTAAAATTTAAAGAATTAAAATTAAAAAAAAATCAGTCAAACAAGGTTATTTTTAACAATTTTTTTTTAATATATTATTTTTAAATAATTTCTCGAATAAAAAAAAATAATGATTAATAATGCGGTTAAAATGAAATATTTTAAATTAAAATTTATATTGATCAAAAAAATTTTTTATATAAAAAAAAAATAAAAATAAATATATAAAAAAAAATAAACAATAAAATTTATAAAAATAATTTTATTTAATATTAAATTTAGTTTAACGAAATTAATAAACTGAACAAATTTAATTTTTTTCCGTGTAGAGAAAAGTAAAGAAATAAAGAAAAAAAATTGTTGTAATGAGAAAAGTGCGTTGTGTGTGCAAATGACTGATGTCGTGCAAAAATAAATTCTCGTCGGTCCATCCGTCGTCGTCGTCAACGTTGAGCTCGAGTATCCATAGAAGCAACAAGGGATGTACGTAACGTTAACATTTATTAAGTTCATCGATCTTTTTTCCGTCTTCTCACATCAACATCATCACCATGCATGAATGATGCAAAGTAAATTTTTTTTTCATTATTGAATAAGCATAAAAGTACAAGGAAAAAAGAACATTTATCAATTAAATAAGCTCTTGATATATTTATGTAGCTCGTATATTATACGCGAATATTGATGTATCAAAATGCTCGAAGAAGAAAAGGGTATTCAATCATCATTCATCTCTCTCTCTTGGTTCTCTTTGCCTCAAGAACGAACTGCTGAAAGAACTGTTAAGTACATGTCTTTTTTTGGGTCTCCTTATCTAAATCTATAGAAATGTCACGGAATCTAAATCAACTTTTTCAATTAGGGCACATTTTTAGTTACATCGCGACTATATTGGAAGAAAAATTTCATGTTGAGATCATTAATTTCGTTTCTCTCTCTCTCGAAGTAAAGCAAAGTGATCAATGAATGATTGTTTGGGAGATAAGAAGAAATTAGGGACAGCGACACTTTTTGTGCGTGACATTTTTTATTGTTTATCGGTTAATGCGTGTGTGCGTTAAAGTTTTAGGAGATTCTGTAACGGGATTTCTTGTTGACCTATTTATTGAATTTTTTTCATGAAGCATTCTTACAGAGTTTGAAACTTTTGTGGTTGATAAGTTGAAGAGTTTTGCGGAGATGGATGGTAAGTTGATTTTTTATAAAAATTACCTTGAAGGCTTTAAGGAAGATTTTTTTCATGAGTTGAAAAATTAGAATTCAGGATTTTGGATTTCAATAGAAGTCGATGATGATCTTATCAAAGCTAACCTATTAAAATAAATGAAGCCTATTTAGAAGCAAATATCAGATACTGAAAGTTTTGGTTAGTCATCATATTGACTAATTTTAAACTAACCAAGACTCCTCACATCACCCGAAATCAGCATTTCATCGAAAAAAATGGCATTAAATTTAAAATTCAACAACGAACCAAAGTGTTTCTATGCCTTTTTAGTGAGATCGGGTATGTCAAAGAGGTACTTTTATATACCCAAATGCACTAAAAAATGTCTAAAATCCGTTTGGTTCGTTGTAGAATTTTAAATTTAGGTTTTTTAGACTACTTTAGGACAAAACCATCAAAAAATCTCATGCCATTTTTTTTTCGATAAAATGCTGATATCGGGTGATGTGTCCTATATTGAATAAAAGGTTACCTCGATGGCTTCTTGAACCTTAGAAGACAAAATATCAGAAACCTTTGAAAATCAAAACCTTCTCAGATCTTGAAACTTTAATGAAATTCCAAAACAAAGAATTTCAAGTTCCTTTTTTGTCTTTTATGTTTGTCTTTTTTCAGAACTAAAGCTTTAAGTTGAAGACAAATAAGGAATTTGAGATTTTTTGATTTGGAATTTCATTAAAATTAATTTACTAAATTAGAAGTCTTTAGTAGATAACACGATTCAACTAATTATTTCTAAAAATTCTTAACAATTCTGAAACCTATTGGAGTTGATAGAGGACTTTATAATTTTTTATGAATTTTTGAAAATATTGAAGAAGCTTTTTTTTTGCTCCTCATGTCATATCGATTTTTGACAAAATTTTCAGATTTTTTGACTAAATTCGGCTCTGTCAAAAGTCGAGATGACATGAGGAGCAAAACAAAGATTCTTTAAAATTTTTCGAAAATTCATAAAGTTTTCTATCAACTCCAATTGGTTTCAGAATTGTTAAGAATTTTCAGAAATAATTAGTTGGATCGTGTAATCGAAATAACTTCAAGCTTTCTTTAAGGATTGAAAAGGGATGAAATTAACTTCTTAAATCTTTAGAAATTAATTTCATCCCTTTTTAATCCATAAGTAAATTTCAATATACTTCAATGAATAAAATCGATTTTTTTTTACGAATTTTAAAATTAATTTTAGAAGTCTTTAGATATACTCAAAAAATTACAAATTCTACTAAAAATTTATTTTAAAAATAAAATTAATGTTAAAAATTTGAGTATATTTTAAGACTTATAAAATTAATTTTGAAATTCACCAAAATCGATTTTAAATATTTCAGTTGAAGAAATCTATTTATTTATTTATTTATTGCAACAACAGGTTTAAAAAACCCTTGGCTACATAAAAACTAATTTTCATTTGGGGCGAAAAAGTTATTGGAGAATCCGCCGGCATAAAAAAATCCATCTTTTCAAAACATGCCAAATATTTTCCGTAAATAAATTTTTTTCCTCTATTCAATAAATGCAAGTTTCTTTTATACTTTAAAAGACTTCAATATAAGCATTTACTGAAACAAGGAAACATTGAAATCTTTCGTCACCTTCTTGATACAAATCTCCTTAATTATAGTATAAATAATTCCTTTAAAAAAACGAATTTCTTTACAATTGATATCTTGCTGAGATAAGAGTTCACTTATTTTTCATTGTTTATAAAAAAAAACTTTTTTTTTTTACTTATTTCATATAAACTTTATTAAACATTTTTAATATATTTTTTTTTATTAATTTTTAAAATAATTTTTTTTTTAATTTTGTATCGTAACTATAATTCACTCGTTGGTACATAACTTCATTTTTAAATTTTTTCAATATTTTTTTTTATTTTTTTCTCGAAGAAACATACCTGAAAAAATTTCACTTTAAAACTTTAAATTTTTATTAAAAAAATTAAAAACTTACCAATTTCAATCACATTTCACTCAAATAAAAAAAAAGGTTAATCCAAAATTTATGGTTCCAAATTATCATTTATTAATTCCTCCAATTGTCTATTGGCAAAGGGATACGGTTCACGTTGCTCTGCCGCATCACCAAAAATACTGTTGAAGATTTGCACATACAGAAAAATCACGAGCTGAATGTACATTTTTTTGTAAAAAATTGTTTAATAAATTTTTTTTGTAAGTAAGAACTGACTTCGCGGGAAGCACTTTACAGACTTAATCGCAAAAGTGCATTTACCGAAACTTATATAGAAGAAGGAAAGGCGAATATCTGGAAACCCTTGAAAACAAAGCAACACGACAACGCGAAAGAAAGAACAACGGATCTTATGGGCTCATTTACGCGATCAATATGCGTGCGTGGTTCGTTTTTTATTCCTTATTGTACTTTATTTGCGTTACCGGATATAAAAATCGCACTCTGACATAATAAAAGTCCCTGGCGAGAACGGAATACGAACAAAAAAAAAGTGAATGCACGTTCGTTGCATTTCCAGTTTTTTTGCTCGTATTGCCATTAAGCGTTTTAAAGAGAATATTAAGATTTAACGGTATCGCATGTGAAAGAGACATAAATGCGATCAATAAGAAGAAGGAGTGATTTTTTCAATTAGAATGTCATCCCCGGAAAAGAAGTACAAAAATGCGGAAATTTGACATTGACATTGTTAAAGAGGCATATGAACACTTTCTATGTCAATATTCCTCGTCGCCAATGAGTTACCGTACGCTGCCTCCGACGGTCATGCGCAGTACCATTCGGAGGGGAGAAATTTTTTTTCTGAGAGCTCAGACAAAAATTTGTCCCGACTAATTTAATCCGATTTCATACACCGGCATTTCATAGTTGAGTTGGCAAATAATTTTAATGCTCTCACGCTTTTTTTTCTTCTTTTAGCAAAAAAAAAAAAATTTTTTTTCAAGCTGTCCTGTTTTCTCGGAATTTTTTGCGCATCTCCAAGACTAAATAAAGGCGTGTAAACTGGAATTTTCCTCAGACCATCGTCGTATAAATATGACCCAAGGGTCCCATATATCTTGGAAATGGACTGTTACCTGTTTTGTAGTAGAAAGAAGAAGGAGGAAAAAAAGCTTGAATGAAGTAATAAAAAATTAATAAAGAATTTTTACCTCGAAGAAATTCTCGACTTTCGTCGCAAATCATAATTTTACTTTGGGCATAACTAGACCATACCATAGGAAATGCATAATTGAGACGTCGTCATCAGCATTTCGTACCGCATGTTCTTTAAATTTATTTATCCAACAATTTATTTTCACGTGAGCAACATACGATGGGATAAAATGCTTGAGCTTTTCTGCATAAAGTGAGCATAAAGGCAAAAACTCTAAACCAATGTAGGACAATAATTTATTATTTATGACAATATTGTTTAACATATTCCATGCTCCATGCTTAGTTTACAATAAATACACTTGTTTCAATTGGAGTTTGGAACATCTCTCTTTCTCTCTCTCTCGTTGTGTCTTTTCTCCTACGTTAGAGTTGCCGTTTTGCTGTTATTGCTGCTATTTTGTTGTAATAGAGCAATAAATATTTTAAAAGTTTTTTACGTAGCGAATGCAATTCCGATGCCGGTCAGGTGGGTAATGTTACAATGTAATTTAACTCGAAATTGACTAATGTTATAATATATTTAAATGTAATTAAAATGAGAAGTTGGAAAGTTGTTTGGTTTGATAGTTTTGAAGATTTTATTGGTTCTTGTGAAGTTTTTGTTTTTCTTTTGGATTTAAATGAGACGAAAGTTAAATATTTAAAATCTAAAAGTTAAATAAAAGTTTTTTGGAAATTTTTTTTAAATTTGTAACCTTTTGATGTTTTATATAAATTTTTTGCAAAAATATAAAATTTCTTTTAAAAAATTTTTAAGAACATTTTAAAAAATTTAAAATTAAAAAAAAAATATTATCCAATTAGTTCTTGAAAAAATTACGAGATAAATTTTAAAATTATTTTATTTTTAATTAAAAAAAATTAATTTTTTATTTTAATAATTATTATAATTAAAAATTATTTTAATTTATTTTATTTTAAAATTTTTAATTAAAAAAATTTTAATTTATTTTTTTTTTAAAAATTTTTTAAAAAATTTTTTATTATTTATTTATTTATTTATTTAAAAAATTTTTTTTATTTTTAAATTTTTAATTTAAAAATTTTATTTACCTTAATTTATTTTATTTTTAAAATTAAAATTATTTAAAAAAATAAAATTTTAAATTAAATTAAAATTATTAATTAAAATTTAAATACATATTAATTTTTTAATTAAAAAACATCAAATATAATATTTTTCACATTTTAATACTCCTCGAAGATAAAATAACAAATTTTATTTTTTTTACCAATTTTTTTTAATTTTAAATTTGTTTTTTTTTTTTAATTAAATTTTTATTTATTGAATTAATTTTTTTTTAATTTTTATAATTTAATTTCAAGCCTTTAAAAAATCAAAAATTAAAACAAGCCCTTAAAAATTTTTATTAATTTAAAAAAAAAATTTTTTTCACAGCTACAATTTCAAAAATATTCTCAGTATGGAAAAGTCAATTAAGGCTTATTTTATGATGTTTCTAAAAAACTCGAGGCTATAGAAGAAGTTTTTGTCAATTTTGTTCTGATATCTTCTGTTCTTGTCAACTCCAAGATATCATTCTACGAGAAATTTGTTATTTCTTGAACATAGTTGAATAATTTCATTTCCTTCTTAATTCAATGAAATCAGTAACTTGAATAAGGAAATATTGTTCACTAAATCATTCTATTTATTTTGATTCAATTTGTTGTTAAGGATACTCGAAGCCTGAGGAAATTTGTTTAAAGTTAAATTTATAACTGAGAATTATTTTGTAAGAAAATTTTCAAAGTCTCAAAGTTTTGTTTTTATTTAATTTTTTTTAATTTTAAATTATTTAATTAAAATTTAATAATTAATTTTAATTAAAAATTTAAATTAAATTATTAATTAAATTAAATTTTAAAAAATAATTAAAAAAAATAAAGAAATAAAAAAATATTTTTTTTATAAAATAAAATAAAATTAAATTAAATTAAATAAAATAATATTTATTAATTAAAATACTAATTTTAAATTTGAATTGTATATTTTTTTTATTTAAATTAAAATTTTATTTAATTTAGGTAATTTTATTTTATTTTATTAAAAAAAATATTTTTTTTTATTTCTTTATTTTTTAAAAATTATTTTAAGAAAATTTATAAGATTTTTTTTTCCATTTTACGAAAATTTTTCTTTAATTTTCTAATATTTATTCAAAGCTTCTTCATTTAAATTCACGACCTTTTCCAACAATTCACCTACAAAGCAAAAACAAAAAATCTCACAAAAAATGTAATTACCATTTCCATGCCTCGACTATTTCCATATCACACCATTTTGCATACATTTGCTTATCTTGCATTTTCCAACCATCTATTTATCCAGGCAGTAGGTCATTCAACTTCAACCGTATAATTTCCCCGTTTCGAACAGAATAGAGTGTATCAGAAAAGCGAAACCAAAAATCATGTTACATCCAAAAAACAATTTTCTGTCAGACAAGTGTCAAGTCCTTGTTTTGTAGAATAACGAACTGCCGATCAATAACAGGAAGTATCTTTGTCTGCTGTCGCTTTGTTACTTCTTCTAGTATCATCATCCAACATCATCATTGGTTTGCTATTTTAGGTAGCAGCGCATCATGAAGGAAATAAAATTAATTTAATAACACAGACAGGTACGTTGCACAAAAAAAAATCGTGTAAAGTAGTTGTTGAAACATCAGCAGTTACTTATGAACCGAAGATGATATCCGATTTTGGTTTATTTGGCCCAAAGGAACTCTCGGTATGTATTAGCTTGGATGTTGTTGAAGTAATTCTTGTTTGTTTTTTTGCTAAACTCCCTTCTTTGGTTTTTTTGTGTGGCAAAAGCACTTTGGTAAGTGCAGTTCTTCGTACATATGTTCTAAAATTACAGACATGGGAATGGAAACTCTACTTATTTCCAGATTTATGAGATTTTTTTTGTGCAAAGTATAGTTTTTGCCGGAACAGAACAAAAACTGAAGAAAATCTCATCTGGGAATAAAACGTGTTGTTTTTTTATTATTTTTCTCTTCAACCTCACTCAACGTTTCCATGGAAAAGATTTAACAGAAAAAATATTGAATTTCAACTTTTTATTATTTTTCATTTCTCAGCCACTTCAAAAGAAGATTGAAATTAAAAACATGAGTCATTTTCATTAAAGCTCGAAATATATTCAAGGCCGCCATGGAATTCTAATTTTTCAACTTTGACTCCCAACCAACAACAATAAATAAAGGTACCGTTACATAAATCACAAAAATTATCGATTTTGTCTCGTCTTGTTCTGATGTTGTAATAATCCAAGCTGTTTTTGTCAAAAAATTACGCAATCTTGAAGAGTCTTTTTACACAAAAATATTCAAATTACTTTTTTTTCTTCATTTCCCTTTATATTTAAATGACGATTAAAGAAGAAGAAGAATAATATCTTTGTGATTGATAATAATGTTAAACAATTTGTTGTTGTTTTTTTCTTGCCTTTTGTTAAAAATTAAGATTCTTTCGGAGTTCTCTCATCATGTTCTTCTTGGTTTCGCGGTACAACAGGTGTCAAGTCACAAAATCTTTTTTTTTATTAAAAAAAATAATAAATATTTTTTCTTACAAAATATTATTTAAGCTGTTACGAGATGAAATTCGACGACTTGGCGCAAAAATGTTCTTTCACACTTTTTTTGACATATATTTCCATTATCTTCTTTTTTGTGTCTTCTTTGCGTTCACATAATATTTGTTGTGTAATATCTACAGAAACATTTTTGGCGACAAATCATTCGATACTTTTATAAGCGTCAATAAAAGTCATCAATCAATTAATAAGAAGATTTTGTTCAGAGTTGATATGAGAAAATGTGATATATCGGAACAAGATGGTTTTGTGAAGTGATGAGGATATAAGAAGAAGAACATGATTCGTGATCTTTGAACTTTTTTTGATGGATCTCGGGTTTCAGGGACTTGTAAGGTAAGTTTTTTTTAATTTGATAAGTCTCAGTTCTTATGTTTTTCAGTTCGAAGGATTGTTGAAAAAAGTTACTTGACAGTGTCAAAGCAATTTTTGTCAAATTTTGCTCCAAATGGATAAAAATTTATCAGAGAGGCTCTAATTTATCATTTTTAATCATTTTTTAACTCAAAACTGCCAAAAAATTGAAACTGAAAAAAAAATTTTCCTTTGACATAGTTTTGTTTTGAAAACTAAATCAAGAGCAAAAAAACTGTGTCAAAAACTGTGTCAAAGCAATTTTTGTCAAATCTTGCTCCAAATGGATAAAAATTTATCAGAGAGGCTCTAATTTATCATTTTTAATCATTTTATAACTCAAAACTGCCAAAAAATTGAAACTGAAAAAAAAATTTTCCTTTGACATAGTTTTGTTTTAAAAACTAAATCAAGAGCAAAAAAACTGTGTCAAAGCAATTTTTGTCAAATTTTGCTCCAAATGGATAAAAATTTATCAGAGAGGCTCTAATTTATCATTTTTAATCATTTTTTAACTCAAAACTGCTAAAAAATTGAAACTGAAAAAAAAAATTTCCTTTGACATAGTTTTGTTTTGAAAACTAAATCAAGACAAAAACTAAATCAAAAACTGAGTCAAAGCCATTTTTGTCAAATCTTGCTCAAAATGAATAAAAATTTATTAGAGGGTAAAAGTAAAGCATAAAAGTAAACGTTTTCTATCAGATGAATCTGTCACAAAATCTTGATGTTTCGAGTTCGAGAAATCTATTCAAAATGATTTTTATTAAAAAGAAAATTAAAAATCTGTTCTTTTTACGACAATGGAAGTCAAAACTCGTTCTCTTAAAATATTTTGTTCCAAATTCTTATTTTAGAAAATTTTATCTAATTTTAAATCCTTACAAAAGCGATCATTAGTTTTTTGCAATAGGCTATTTTTTATACAAAACCCTCAAAATTGGGCTCCAGTAAAAAATATTATTTAGTTTCGGTTATTTTTTTCGCATATACAGGACAATATTTTTTGCTATAAAGAAAATTTTTATCTTTAGGGGATTCATGATATGAATGATGTTTTCTTAAAAAAAAAGGTCAAAAATGGCGGTTTTTGTATGAAAATTTAAGTTCGTTTCAAATGAACCTCCATATCTATGAAACCTGTGAAGATAAAAATTTTCTTAAGAGCGAAAAATGTTTTTCTATGATAGCCTAACAAAAACGTATATGCGAAAAATATTACCGAAAGCAACTAATATTTATCACAGGAGCCCAATTTTGAAGGTTTTGTATGAAAAAAGCCTTTTATGTCAAAAACATTTAAAATTACTACTAAAAAAATTACTTAAAAAAAGAAATTTTCAAGTATGTATATTCTTAAGTTCAAAATTAGCCTTTTCTGAATTTATCTACATTTTTCTATTGCATTTGAATTTTAACGAATTTTTTCTCATAGCATTATCTACATAACGGTATTTAAAATAATAAAAATCAACATGTTACCGAATCTGAGGATAACGATTCTCAATTGCAAGTGTTTAGAATTGTTTTTCATCATTCATTAGCATCAGTATCATACTGCAGTAATCAATATAAGGTTGAAAAAGGGATTTGTACAATATATAATTTCGTTTCTTTATCAAGCATTTTCTTCATTCGAGTTCGATGGAAGTCATGAAATAAACCTTCTTGGATATTTTCGTTAATACGAAGTTGGCATGTAGTTTAAAGCAAAAATTCTCATCTATCAAAACTCCAATATATTTCATCTTACCAATTCTTTGAAGCGGGTACCATTCCATAGCTTTAAGCTTTTAGTTTCGAGTAGTTAGACAATACTTACTTAAAATTATCTTTTCTTTTAAATCTTTAAAGAAAATTACTTACCTAAATTTTTTCCTAAAAAACTCTAAAGTAAAAATTTAATTATTAAATTAACCTGATTCAAAAAAATCGCATACTTACTTTCCAACTGCCCTTCTTCTTCCTCCTCCTTCTACCTGTGTGAGTCACATTGCTGCGTTTCCAATTTCATAACTTTCTCATTCTACAATTCTCTTACCAATATTTCACCATATAATAAAATAATAAAGAAAAAAATCTCTCACAAAACTTCTTAACTGTTTTTACCTACATGCTGCTGCAGCGCAAAGGCACATGATACGACGATAGCCAATATATACGATGAGTTGTTAGGTGAAATTCTCAGAAAATTAAGCACAAAGTTCAAAGATGATTAAATACTTGGATTTTCTATTTTCATGCATTTATTACTTCTCTTCTCCGTTCCGCGCGCACCGCTTATATTCGCATACCAAAAAAAAAATCTATATATTATTGTATAATGTATGCATGTTAGTACTTCTCTTCTTCGTTTCGTTCGTTTTTTTTTCATTTTTTTTTTCGTATAAATAAATA
Organism: Culicoides brevitarsis; assembly: GCF_036172545.1. Lineage (NCBI taxonomy): Eukaryota > Metazoa > Arthropoda > Insecta > Diptera > Ceratopogonidae > Culicoides > Culicoides brevitarsis. The sequence continues at coordinate 5,379,547 of NC_087087.1, read as the reverse complement.
ATAATGTACACATATTTAATGTGAACAAAATAGTTGGGAATAGATATCCGATGGATATGAAGATGATGATGGCAAAACATTTGCAAAATAAAAAAAAAGTACGCGTATAGGCAAAGTACGAAGAACAACACTAACAATGACCATGGCAATCAAATTGTTCGCGGTCTATGTCACGTCGTCGTCGTCGTTGACTTCGTACGAAACAGATAAAAACCAGTTTCTTCTCATCCACAGAGCTGCTCCGTTTTATTAGAATTTCTGAGTATAAATATTTAGTAGTTGCCTGATAGCAAATGTAATTTCTTCTTCTTCTATTTTTATCGCGAAAGATGCATTGGAAATGAAATAAATGTCTGCCGTGTGTAACTTAATAATAATAATCAACGAACAATTTATTAATAATTAATAGGATCTGTAGATTTTTCAAGTTCACTAATTGCTACTCATATTTCAAGAAAAGTACAGATTTTTCTTTTTTTTTTCTCCTCGGCGCGCATAAATATAATATTATAATAAATTACACGATACAGCAGCAACACGATCTATCGATGCATATTATAATATTAAATTATGCATAAAATTTCTTCTTGTCTAACAGCTTTTATCTTTTGCCTTCGTCGTCGCCGTACAGCATTAAAATTATTATAACATTATAGTTACGCATTCTCTATTTGATTATAATGCTAATTTTATTAAATACTATTTATTTATTTTGATTCTAAAAATAGAAATTCTCGTGAAGCGCTATTCCAGTTTTTCCGCTGCGTATATTTATAAATAGATGGTTGATGTTGATGTAACGTGATAGCTCACTGCGCGTTCAGATGTTGAGTGATTTCGAGTGGGTATCGGCGAGAAATGATGTCCGGTCCTAATTCTGTTTAGCATTTCATATTTCGCATAAATACGTTAATTCAATGTCAACAATTATAGTTGAATTTATTTGATGAATTTCCTACTTTTGAGTAAATGTCTTAATTTTTTTAAGTTTAAAAATAAAAAAAAAATTAAAAATAAAAAAAAAATTAATAAAAGATGTAAAAACTACAAAAAACATAAATTAAAGAACTTTTTTAAATATTTTTTTAAATTTTCCCCAAAAAAAATTTTTAGGGGAGGGATTAATTTTGTGATGCAAATTGCATACTTTCGATTAAAAATTAAATATATTTTTTACGATAAAATAATATTTAAAATTTTACTTGTTCAATGAATTATTTTTTTTTTCGAAAATTTTTATTCTAATTTAAAAAATTTTTAATTTAAATATTATTTATTTTTTTTTTTTTATTTTAATTTTTTTTTAATTATGTCAATATTTTTTTAAATTAATTTTATTTTTTTTAAATTAATTTTTAAATTTTTTTTTATTTTTAATTTCTTTAAAAATTTATTTTAATTTTTTTTAAAATTTATTTTAATTTTTTAAAATTTAATTTAATTTTTTTTAAATTTTTTTTTATTTTAATTTTTTAAATTTTTTTTTAATTTTATTTAAAATAATTTTTGTTGAAAATTAATTTTTTAATGAAATTTTTTTTTTAAATTAATTTTAATATTTTTAAAAATTATTTTAATTTTTTTAAAATTTATTTTAATTTTTTTAAATTTAATTTTTTTAATTTTTAATTATTTTAATATTTTTTTAATTTATTTGAATTTTTTTTTATAAATTAATTTTTTTAACTGACACAGTTAAAAAAAATAAAAAAAATTTGTTTAAAAAATAAAAATTTAAATAATTTCGAAAATAAAGCTTAAAATTCATGAAATAAGAACATTTTATCCCCTTGACGCCCATAAGTCAGACAAAAAAAAATGCAATTCGTTACCCTTGAAAGTGCATTTCTATCGTAAGTAAGCCATCATAATAAGCTTTGAAAGCACAAAGCTGACACCGCATCTAATTTCTCCGTGTTCCGTAGAACTGTTCCAGCATTCCAACCAATGACACTTCTAAAAATAGAAACGAAATGGATATTTATGTAAAACGTCTATCATATCTTTCACACATTTAACATTTTATCCAACCAAACTGCATTCGAGCTAAATTCGAACGTACATTGCTCATGTATTCAGAAAAAAGTGTAAATCGTTCAAAATAAATAATAATCTAGTTTGGCATGCATTTACACTTATTACACTCGCTCGCAGTAGGCAATAGTTGCTGATATTTGACGCTGTTTGCTGCTCGTTTACTGACGACGACGACACCGTTCATTATATTTTTATTATTATCATGCGTTATAGAGGAGTGGCGCCAGGTATTTGTGATTAATTTATTACATCAAAAAACAAAAAGAAAAAAGTTTTTGCTTCAGGTATTTTCTCTTCTCTTCGTTAGAACTACTTTTTCATATTAATGATTTTGAAATAATTTTAATTTGAATTTTATTATGATTAGACGTTGTGTGTCATGTTGTTCTTGCTTTATGCGGAGACGTGTGTTCGCGCATGCAATGCATTTCAAGAAGGCTTTGAAGAGTGTGAAGAACAACAACAACACAAGATGACAATTATTCATGACCTTAACCTACATTTTGTTTCTTCTTCGTGGGATTTGAATATTTAATTTTCGTTTTTTTTTTTATTTTCGTTTGTTGATTCCGATTCCGAAATGTGGGTTAAAGTCATTTTTCATTGTAGAACGTTTGATTAGATGAACAAAGGTGTTATTAATGAACTTTTTTGGGCAATGCATTTCTTTGAAATTTTGTAGAAATTTCTTTGGAGGAGGTTTCTGGTATATTTTTTTGGATATTTTTTAAATTGATATTAATTATGTTCATTTCTAGAAATATTCAATTAAGTTTAAATTTGAAAGTTTTTTTCAAAATATTGGAGAACTTTCAAAATAAAAATTTTGACATGTTAAGAATTTTTAAGTCAAAAGTTAAAAAAAAATTAATTCTTTGACAAAATCGAGAATTATGAACAAATGAATTTGTTTCATGAAGAAAACTAATATTCTCGAAAATGGTTTAAATTTAAAATTTCGTCAAATGTAATCCCAATGACTATGAAAACTCAATCAATTAATTAAACAATCGCTTTATTTTTCCAAAATTATCCAGAATATCGCCAGCACGTCTATCTTCTTTTCTCTCTGCCACAAAAGTGACATCTCTCCCTCGTAACCGACGACAGGTAATAGCGACATTACCTTAAGTTTTGAAATTTATATATAAAAAAAAATTAAAAAAAAAATTAATATTAAATTTATTTATTAATTATAAAAAAAGAAAAAATAAAATTATTCATAAAAAACTCACCTTCTGTATTCTGTAAACTTTACCCTTCACATTACTTTCCAAAAAAAAAAATTATTTTTATTTTTTTAACTAAATCAATTTATTTCTTTTCAATATTTATCGACTATTAATTATTTTTTTTTTATTAAAACATTTTATCATTTTTCATTAAGTTTTGTTTCTCTTAGTATTTTTTTTGTATTTTTTTTAAACTTTAACTTAAATTATTATTTTAATTAGAGCGCTCAATAATTTTTTTTTTTTGCTAAAATATAGTCGGTAGTAATAATATAAACGTTACTTGGATATATATATTTTCTATTCCTATATAGTATTTTTTATTTTGAACAATATTTGAGTTTTTTTTTCCTTTAATAAATTCCCTCAAGGGTTCAACTAGTAGCACAAGTGTATGAGGTACACGAGTTGTAATGTTGTGAGTGTTATTGGTTATTTTTTGTTTATTTGTGAGGCAATCATTTATTTATTATTTGTTTTGTTTAAGTAGTGTGTGTTTTATTATTATTTATCGTGTATTTTATTATTTATAAAATATATTGCAATATATTCATTAAAATAACATATTTATTTAAAGTTTATTAATAATATTTTTTTTATACAAAAGAAAAAAAAGATGCATGGATTTGGTCCAAGTTTACAATTATTATAACAAAAAAAAAACGTAAAAACTTACAAAAAAAAACGTAAAAAAGGCAATTTTTGTGATTTTGCTTTAACTGATATAAAAAACTAGTTTTTTGCATATTATTGAGAATATGTTTCGTAGTGTTGCTTTTGTAATTATTTTCATGTAGTAATAATGACTAAAAAAAGAACGCAATTTTGTATCATTACAACTACTCGGATTTTTCTATATCAATTTATTATATCGTCGTAGAGTCAAAGTGTTTTTAGTATCTGATTATTCGGTTTTGCCGTTTTGCCGTGTAAACATTATTAAATATTATGATATTGATGAGCAAACAAATTCCTTCACTTTTTTTCTTCTATAGTTTTTTTTTCATCTTTAAATTACTCATCATCTTTCGAGTCTTTAATGAAAACGGAGTTCAATCATCATAACAATAACAATAAAGAAACAATGTTGTTCTTCTTTTGCGAATTATCAATTTTGTAAGCTTATCGTGGCCACACTTGCTCTTGACCTCGATTGAGATTTTTTTTTAGTTTTGAAATGCGCGAAGGATTTTTCCTCTTCTTTCTATCTTGTTTCTTCTTGGGAATGGTAATTTCTTCGTTTTTAAGTGTTTCTTTGTATAAAATAATTTTTTTTTATGTAACGGAAGAATCAAATAGTAAAAACATTCATTAGTAAAAGGTTGGTTCTTAAATATAAACATTTCGTATAAAAAAAATTAGCAAATGTGAAAATGTGGTAAAAAAAAAATTAAAACAATTATGTATAAAATATTCACAAAAAGAAGTAAAAAAAAATGGCTTTAGCTACCCAGTCCTGCCCATTTCACAAAGTCAAGAAGCTCTCGCACGGGCAAATCGTTCGTGAGAGCTTTCACGCGTAAATTGCGGTCTTTCGTTATGAGAACTACTTCACGGCTAATGTAACGCGTATCACCTGAAAATTCAAATTAAATAAATTAAAAAAAAAATTTTTTACAAATTTCAAACCACGTGACTCATAAATATTTATTTGGGGTTTTTGGGAGTTGTTTTTTCAGAAATTTTATGCAAAAATACATTTTTAAAGTTGGTTTAAGACAAATTTTAAAATTTTGCCCCAATATACATTTTGAAAAATTTAACCCAATGCAAATTTTGAAAATTTTAACCACGTGGTTTTTTGTTTATTTCGATAAAAATCAATTAAAAATGAGACTTACCAATTCGTTTTTCAGCATTTGGTTTGCAGAGATTTAAGGCGGTATCTAAGATTTTGTCGTCGTTGGTTTTTGGCTCGGAACTGTCGTCTTCCGAGGAGATAAATGTCTTGATTTGATGACCTTTGGTCGTTACAAGTCTATAAATTATTTTTTTTAGTCAAATTTTTCTTATTAAATATAATTTTTTTACTTACTTAACAGCTGGCGGTTTTGATTTTAAGTACTCTAAAGCCTCTTTTGAAGCAGCAGCAACTTTTTTCGCATGCTCTTCCGTTCGACCATAGTTATTTACATTTATTGGAACGACGCCGAGTGACTGAACGTCGTTCGTTGTAATTGATGGCGGCTTAAATCCCTTTGACAGTCCTTCGAGTTCACTTATTACTAAAAAAATAATTAATTATTTATTTAATTTAATTACATTTTATTTAAAAAAAAAAATATTTTTAATTAGGTTTAATTAATTTAAATTTTTAAATAAAAAAAATATTTTGAAATAAAATTAAAATTAATCAAAAAAATTATTTTAATAAATTTGTGGTTCAATTTTTTTTCTATAAATTATAATTTATAAGATAAAGTTTTTCTTTTAATAAAAATTTTTAAAATAAATTTTAAAAAATTAAATTAAAAAAAATAAATTAATAATTAAATGTTAAAAAAATTTAATTCATTTTTAAAATAAAAAAAAAATTGCATTTTAATTAAAAAATTTGTGGTTCAAAATTTTTTTAAAATTTTAATTTAATTGATTTAATTAATTTTTAATTTATTAAAAAATTTTTTTAATTAATTAATTTTTAATTTTATTTTTAATTAAATTTGATTAAAAAAAATAAAATTTTTAAAATTAATAAATAAAATAAATAAAAAAAATAAAAAAAAGTTTTTTTAATAATTTTTATTTAATTTTTTTTAAATAAATATTTTTATTAATATAATTTAATAATCAATTTTAAAAATTAATTAAAATAATTTTTTTTAATATTAAAAAATTTTATAAAATTTTAAATCTTTTTTTTTATTTTTAGGAAAAAATTAAAAAAATACTCACCAACTAACGGTATCATCAACTGATACAAAGGATACGCATCTCCGATGGCTTTCAATCGTGGCAAGTAATCAACGAAGCAATTTGTATCAGGCACGAGAAATCGTGGTCGTACTTCCATGCATAGCGCAACCGTACTTTGTCGCAAAATATCCTGCAAATATTTGTTCTTCGTGAATTCTGTTCTGTTCGTTTTTTACATTTAATTTTATTACAACGCAAGTATATATTGAAAATTAAAATAAAATGGCAAAGTATAAAAGAAAAATTTATTATATATTATTTGACATGTACGTGTGACAAGAAATTGCCGTTATTTCTCTTGTAATGTAGCAACAACATAATTAAATTGTTTTTAGCGTGTATTTAAATGTTTTATAATCATGAGATTTGTTTCGTTTCTTTTCTTTTTTTTCTTACTTTTTTTTCTTTATACAATTTTTTTTTATTGCAACGACTTTTTAATGGACATCGACCAATGCCTTGCGAAAAAAAGAACAAACAATAGATTAATAAATTAATGACAAATGTTCTAAAAGTTCTCAACTTCTACCGTTTTAACAGTTTTTTTCCTCGTTATTCGAGACGTCTGACCTTCACAAAAGATGCAAATCTACTTTTTTTTTCGTTATCGATGAAAAAATTCGCGTGTTTGCAATTAAATTTCTTTTTGTTCCATATAATTTTATTTTTTATGGATAGAAAAAAAAATGCCAATTTTTTGTTCATTTCTTTTTGAGGAATTTCTCAAAAAAAAAAAAACAAAAAAGAAATATTTAACACACAAAAATTGGATCTACATGACAATTGTCACATATTTGCAAAAGTATGCACAGACAACATGCTTGGTATGAGCATAATTGCTTTGTTCTTGTGACGCGGTGAGGTACGCGGCGAAAGAGATGTAATGTTGAAGGAAGTGTTGAAGTTCAAGGTCAAGGTTGAAAAAAGGTTGTTAAAGGAGGAAATTGTCAATAAATTATGAGATTTTAGAGATAAATCAATTTACTTTAATTGGTTTATTTACAAATAAAGACATTATTGATTTATGCGACAAAATGAGAGTAAAAAGGTGAATTTTTTCATGTTTATTGTAAAAATTTGTGAAATGTCAATTTAAAAAGTGACAGTTGAAAATTTCTTTAAATATTTTTGATGTTAAGAAATTATTTTATGAAAATTTTAAAAATATTTAAAAATTTAAGATTTGATAAAAAAATATTTATAGAATACAAAAAATTGTTATAAAAATAAAAATAATTATTTACTTTAAAAAAAAATAAAATAAAAATATTTCTGAAATTAAAAAAAGTTATTCATAATAAAATAAAACAAAATAAAATAAAATTATTCATGAATTTAAAAAAAAAATTTAAAATAAATAATCATTTAAAAAATTTAAATAAATTTAATAACGTCAAAAAATTTTAAAAATATTTTTTTATTTTTTAATGAATAAAAAATTATTTTTTTTTAATTATACGTATTAAATTAAAAATAAATGATTATAAAACGTTAAATTAAAAAATTTTACAGTTGAAATTTTTCAATAATCTCAAATATTTAATTTCAAATTTAAAATTTTAAAATATTTTATTTAATTTTTAAAACTTATTTTTTTTTTAAATTTTAATTAATTCAAAATAAATTCGAAAATTCAAAAAAATTATTAAAAAATAAATAAAAATTAATTGAAAAATGTTTAATTTTTTTTCTAAATAAAATTTGACGTTTAAAAAAAATTTCAAATTCAGGAAATTTTTGAAGCTAAAAGATACTTTTTAAGTTCAAAAAAATTAATTTAAAAAAATAAAATTTTAAAAAAATTTTACATTTTATTTTTCGAAATTTTAAATGTCAATTTAAAAATTTTGACAGTTGAAATATTTTTCAACGCCAAAGAATTAATTTAAAGTTCAGAAGTCTAAAAATTTCAACTTCAAACCTCAAAAGATGATTTTTTCTATAATTTTTGAAATTCAATTGAACAAAATTTGAAACGTCAATTCAAATTTTTTGACCGTTAAATTTTTTTTAATTTCAGATGTAACCAAAAATAAAATTTTAACAAAAAGTCTCTTTCAAATGGTTCCTCATCAGTGTCTACGTGACTTTTCCTTGCAACAAATAACCAACAAAAAAAATACACTACTTTCTAGTTGTTTGGTAGACTTTGTTTCATATTCTTGTTCCTCCGGTATATGACAACGACAACTTGTATGCGAACACATAGAACCTGAGATTCGCGCGTCGATGTCATGTTTTCATCATTGTCGTCGCTCGTTGCTCGTCGCTCGGGCATTCGAAGTAAATTTGTAGTAGCAATACGTGCATATATCTGATTGTGTGTAATTTGTTCAACAAGTGATTTTTAATGTGCCATCCAAGCAATCTAATTTTCTAGTTGCGATATGCATACTTAATTAATGATTTGGATTTTGATGAAACGTGCTTCGCTTCCTCTCTTTCTCTGACTCGTCGTCGTCGTCGTCTTCGAGAACACGTATCTATGTTAGAGATGGACGAGTTCTGATATGACGAGATCGTCAGTAGGTAATGCTTATTCAATAATGAGGCAAGTCTTCGTGAAAAGTAGCGAGAGATTTCCATTAACTTGGAATTATAACGCTAATACTAATTATATAATCAAATCAGAGTATGATATCAGTGTATTTACCACACTTGCAAGTGTCCGTTATTGCCAATTAGTAATTCTGAACGCAATCTTTCATTTTGTTACTTATTTATTTCTGTTTAGTATGTCTTTTTTGCTTGCTTTTGCTCTGTGTTATGCTGTTTACCTATCTGATTTGAATTTTTTTTTCTTCTTCGTTTTTTCCTGAGACATTATTCATACGGCAGAAAGAAGAAATGGTAGTAGCAAAATGGAAGGAAAAAAATGCAAATTCCTCTTGTTACTTGCTCTATATTAAAAAACCGTGTGATTTGCTGTTTTATCGGAAAAAATGCATCGCATATTGAGTTTTTACTGCATTTTTAAAGAAAAAATGCGATTTGTCGGGCATGAGGAGTATGGAAATGAGAAAATTTGAAGAGGAGTAAGAAAATGTGAAAATTTAGTATTTGAGTGAATTTTTTGAATTTTAAGAGGAGTATGACATTGTGAAATGAGGAATTCATAAATATAAAAAAATATTCAGATTATGAGGAATACAAAAAATGTGAAAATTTTTTACATATGAGGAGTACTATAATGTAAAATTTGATTTTTGAGAAAATAAAAAAATTAATTAATTAATTAAATTAAATTAAATTAAATAAATAAATTAATTAATAATTTTAAAAAATTCATTAATTTAATTTAAAAATTTTATTTAATTTTTTAATGAATTTTTTTAATAACAATTAAAATTATTTTTTTTTGATATTCTAAAAAATTTGAAGAGGAGTACAAAAATGTGAACAAAAGGAATTTTGAGATTATAAAAAAATTAAAAAAAAAATAATAAATTAATTTTAACCTTCATAAATAATTTTAAAAATTCATTAATTTAATTTAAAAGTTATATTTTATTTAATTTAAATTTTAATTTAATAAAATTGATAATATGAAGCGAGTTCAAAAATTTTAAAATTTAGTTTTGAGAACATAAAAAAAATAATTTAATTTAATTTAAAATTTAATTTATTTTTTATTTAAAAATTAATAAAAGAGATATTTTCTGAGAAAATTTGATGAGGAGTACAAGAATGTAAAAATTAAATTTCAAGGTTAAAAAATTAAAATAATGAGAAGTATAAAATTGTAAAATGAGAATTTTTTTTAAATTTAAAAAAAAATCATATGAAATGAGGAGTACAAAAATGTGAAATTTTAACAAAAACAAAGGTCCCTAACCTCAAAATGCTTTAAAGAATGAACATCATTCAATCTTATTTTTCTTTATTTTTTCAGAAGATCCAGCCAAGCCTAGAAGACAATCAATTTACTTTTATTGACCAACATTATTACCGTGATCAATTTAAAATTATAGCTAAGATGACGCCAAGTCATGTTAAGCCATTTCTATCTTTTAGCTCTCAGGCGAAATATTAGCGAAAAAAAAAGTTGATATGATTAATGTCCGAAAAATTCCACATAAAATTGTCATCTATGCATGTGGTCCTTAACTCTTTCTTTCTCTCATGATTTCAATCCAGAGAACCTCAACAACACCATTTTTCAAACATTTTTTTTCTCTCGTTTTTTTTGACATCATGCAGATTATTTTTGCATCAACCACACAGTTTGAAGTGTTTATTTTAGTAGTACTGAGAAGATTAAGGTTCTTGCACTTCTCGTAGGTACCTTCTACTACTGATTTAAGCAAATATGTACGCGGAATATTAGTAATAAATACAACAACGAAACATGATGAGAGATTTCATTAATCTCTTTAAATGTGGATTTTTTTTGTGAATATTTTAACGATAAAATTTTAGAAAAAAAATGTTTGATTTAATGGTGAGTCAGAATTTTTTGATGAATTTTAAAGAAAAAAATGAAGTAAAGAAAGATGATGAGTAAGAAGTGTTGAAAGTTATATCTAGTTAGTAGTAATCGAATAAATATTTGGCGATTAGATAGCGGTGATGGATCAAATGCATCATTTATTGACAATGAATTTGAATAATTCAAGGTTTTTAATTTTTTTTGCAGATATTGTAAATTTATGAATGAAACGTAGAATAAGACTTTTATTAATTAGCAACGGTTTGAAGTTTATATTTTTAATTTTTTTTAAAAGAAATCAAAAATGATTTTTTTTTGAAAATTAAAATTTTCTAAAATATTAAAAATTTTTAAATTATTATTTCAGATTTATTAAAAAATTAATTTTAGAAATTTTTATCCAATAAACATTTTTTTTAAATTTATTTTTTTAATTTTTTTTTTAATTTTTTTTTTTTTAATTTTTAAAATTAATTTAGATTTTTTTTTAAAATTTTTTATTTTGAAAGTTTCTCGCTATTTTATACAAATTTTTCATTGATGAAAATTGAAGTAAATGTCAAAAATTATAAAAAATTTGTGAAATGTCAATTCAAAAAGTGACAGTTACAATTTTAAAAATTTATTCAAATTTAAAAAAAAAATTTCTTGAGCTAAAATAACTCAAAAATTTTATTACAAAGCAGAATAATAAAAAAAAAAATAAAAATAATTAAGAATTATTAAAAAAAAAATTAAATTAAAAATTTAAAATTAATGTCCTTTAAGTTTTAGTTACCCACAGCAATTAATTAAAAATTATTTCGAAAAAATTTTTTTTTATAAAAATTTAAAAAAAAATTAAGCTTCAAATTTTAATATAAAAGATACAATTAAAAAATCTTTTTAATATTGAAAAAAAAAACAATTTAGATTTTTAAGAGGATTTAAATTAAATCTTCTAAATTAAACGATAAAATTACAAAACAAATATTTTAAGTAAGAATTTTTTTAATAGAAAATGCATCATCGAAACTGATCTCATTCCTTTGTTTTTTAATTTTTTTTAAATAATTTTTTTTTTGTTTATTAATTTTTTTTTCATTAAATATTTTTTGCTTCTTAAAACTTTTTTCTTTTCAAACAATTTTTTTTTAACAAAAACAAACAAACAAAAAATTAAAAATCATTAATTTTTTTCTTCTTTTTTTGATCAATGCATCACATGTCATTGAAATGTGATAAGCAGACCTTGATTAAAAAAAAATTATTTGATTAAAAAAAAATAAAATTCTTCCTCATCATGTCATTTAACACCGCAAGTGAAGAAAAAACATCATCTTGACAACAATTATGTCAGTTGATTAAACATTTCGCGTGTGCGGCACTTCAACTCAAACAAACTCACCGATCAGCAAAATGCTAATTAAATTACCTAATAACTAAAATTTATTTGTATTTTTTTTTTGATGGCGTAAATAACTGTTCTACAATTTTTTTTCGGCAAAGTACGGTTAATTAGTGAATAAAAGTTGGATAATTTTTTGTTTATCTTTCGCGTAAAAGATAAATAAAAATATTTGCCAAATTTGAGTGTTTTTTGTGAATGACTAGAAGTTTAGTTTAGTTTTTAAAGACATCTGGTCTGTGTGTGAGATTATTTGCAAAAAAGACAAAAAAAAAAAAAAAAAAAAAATAAGAAGATACGAAGAAGTCATTAACAATTATTTGCAATAAAACGTGCTTTCGTGACGTTATCTCGTGTTTTTCTCTATTTTTATTTTTTTATTGTAATTTTTTTTTTTTTTTTTGCAAAATTGAGTTTTGTTTGTATTTTTTTTATGTGAAAAAGTAAATAAAAAAAAAAATTCGAACGAGAAAAAAAAATCAGAATAGAAGTTAGAACTTACCTGCAGTCGTTCATTATATTTTTCCTGCATTCGTTGTTTTCTCAGCAATTCATCTTTGCGTCGTAGCAGTCTTCTAATTTCAGCTGCAGCTGCATTGTCGTTATTATTTATCGTCTCATTATTATTCTCATTTTTGGCGTTACTGTTTGGCGTCTCATCGTGCTCCGCGGCATCGTCGTCGTTCGCACAATTAGGCGCATCATCACAACTATTGTCTTGAGATTTTCTATTGTTGCCGCCGAGAGCTCGAAGTAACGTCGTACTTGGCAGTAAATCGTCTTCTTTTGCGTTGTCTTCTTCGTCACTTATGCACTCGATGAGTATTTCAGAATCACTTGGCTGCGACGGAAATTAGGTAAATTATGGGGAAAAGAGGAAACAATTGACGCGCACTTACCTCGTCGGCGATATTTTGCACGACACTGACGTATTCGGAGCTGCCATTGTCGAGGGTACGTCTTTCGAGGACAGCGGGCGAACATAAACACAGCACATTTTTACCGAAATTCAGGATTTTTTGCAAGCGTACTTCGTTCTGAAGGGAAAAATTGAAAAATTATTGAAATTTAAAAATGGTTAAAATTAAATTAAAAATATTTTTTTAAATAATTTAATTAAATTTAATAATTAATTAATTAAAAAAAAAATTTAATTTTTAATAAAAAAATAAATTAAATATAAAATTAAAAAAAAATTAAATAAAAAAAAAAAAAAAATTAATTTTTAATTAAAAAAAAATAAATTAATAAAAATAATTTATTAAAATAAAATTTTAAAAAAGTAAAAGAAAATATTTTAAATTTTAAAAAAATTAAAAAAATAGTTTCAAAAAAAATTTTTAAAAAATAATTTAAAAAATAATTAATTAATTAATCAACTAAAATTAATTAAAAATTTTTTTTAAAATTTTCTCAAGAAAAAATTAAAAAATTTAATTTTTAAAAAAAATTAATTTTTAATAAAATAAAATAATAAAAAATAAATAGATAAAAAAATGAGCAAATCTACCTAATTAATTTTTAAAATATTTTTAATTAAAAAAAAAAGATAATTTAAAATTTAAAAAGTTAACTCAAAAATTAGATAAAAATTAAATTTTCAAATTAAAAAAAAAAATTAAATGAAATTTATGAAAGAAATTTTTTATAGAAATTAAATAAAATTTTTAGTTAATGAAAATATTTTAAATTCAAAACAAATTTTGAAAAAACTATTTTCAACAAATTTTAAATAAAATTTTTTTAATTCGATTTCAAATTAAATTTTCAAAAAATATTTAATTTTAAGATAAAAAAAAATTAAATAATTATTTTTTTTTAATTTTTAATTAAATTTAAATAAATTTTTTTTAATTAAATTAATTTTTAAATTAAATTAATTAAAAATTTTAGAAAACTTAAAATTAAATATCAGAAAAAAATCAAAATTAAATTAAATTCTTTAAAAAAACTCACCTCAGCGACTTCAACATCGCCTCCCTGTTTCACATAAATCGGCTCCAACTTAACATCTAATAAAGGCGTGAATCCAGCAAACGTGAAATCTTCATGCAATTTCACCAAATCGAATCCTTCGCGAGGCTCCGTGCTAAATTCGTTGCTCATGAACTCATTATTATCTAACAGTGTGATGACAGCTGCCAAATTTGTCCAAAACGGTTCGGCAGCAACTTTAGCATAGTCGTTGAAGGAAGGCGGCGGATTCCAAATATTTTGTTGTCGTGTCATCCAATCGCACCAAACCTGAGAAAAAAGAAGAAAATGGAACAAAATTGAAGAGAAATCGGGAAAAATCGAGAAAAATCAATAAATTTATTAAAAGTTTATTGGGACAACGAGTCTCAGTTGTGTCATTATGGAACGTACCTTGATAGCGGGCAACATGACTTTTGCATCTTCTGGCAATATTGATTTTCGTGTGTCATTGAGGGAGGGATTGTTGTCGCTGTGGATGAAAAAAATATATGTTAAATTTGATTTTTTTTTGTAAATAGAAAATTTTGACAAGAACGATTAAATTGAATTTTATAAAATTTTTAAAAGTTAAAAAATTTTTTCTTGAGAAATATTTAAATGAAATATTCATGAAAAAAAAAATAAATACAAATTTAATTAAAAATTTAAAAAAAATTAAAATTAAAAATAAAAAAAAATAAAAAAAAAATTAAAATTAAAATAAAAAAATAATAAATTTTTTTTTAAAAAATTAAATTTAAAAAAATTAATTTTTAAGATTAAAAATTTTTTGTTATTTGTTCATCAATTTTAAAAAATTATTTATTTTTTTTTCATAAAATATTTTATTACAAAAAATGTTTAAAATTAAAAAAATTTATTTAAAATTTATTTTTTAAATTAAAAAATTTAAAAAAATTAAACAGTTTTCGTTATTTTTCATTTTATTTAAAAAAAAAATTATTTAAAATTTTTATTTTTTATAAAATATTAAATTTATTATAATTAAAATGTTTAAAACTATTAAAAATTTATTTAAAATTTATCTTAAACAAAAATTTTCTATACTTTTATCAATTAATTTTTTATTTTATTTTTTAAAAAAAAAATTAAAAAAAAAATAAGACAGATGTCAAATGTGCCAAAAAAATATTTTTAATGAAAATATTGAAAAATTTTTCTAAAAAATAAAAATCGAATCATATTTTTATCTTTCGAATAAATTTCTACTTGAAAAAAATTGTTACTCCAATAAAATGTAATAAAAACTTAATAAAATCCTAATAAAAGAAGATGAATTGACCAATCAATCAAACATAAGCAGAATTCAATACTCCCGAAAATTCTATTTTATCCAACTTTTTTGTGTGTGCACAAATTTAATAATAAATGTATTTTTCATGTCTCGCATAACAAAAAAAAAAAATCTGTACCTTTTTTAACGTCTACTGTGCTTTTTAATAATTTTCATGTCAAAAGCATTCGAGTTCATAAAGGATTAGGTAGTCTGTCTCGTAATAATTAGGGTGTCTCTCGAACAAAAAAAAATATTTTTATAAAAATTTCACAAAATTCTCGACACCCTAACGTTTCATAGAGACATCCATCTTCCACAAACTTCCTTTTTCTCGACGGAAAAAAGATGGATTTTCTTTGTTAGCAATTTTCACACAACTCTGCATGACTTCCGTGCAACATTTTCCTTACCTTTCTTGCGTTTTTTGCTGCTGCTGGATGGCTTCTTGCACGACAGCGAGGAATCTTTCGAGAATTATGCCGAACATGAGAAGTCCAATGGTAATTGCGCATTCTTGCACCTCCGAACGAGCTCCTCCTGCGATTTTTGTGTCTGCAAAGAGAAAGTAAGAAAAAAAATTTTTATCAGAAAAATCATAAAAATCCATTTAAAAGAATATTTTATGTAATTAATTAACAGAACGGTCCTTTCTCGTCGTCAATAAGCTGTAAAATTTATTTATTTTATGGCATTGACTCTTTTTCCGGCGCGCCGCGACATCAATGATGAGAATGAGAAGAAATCTTATCGCAAAAGAAATTTTCAAGTGTGCAATAAAATAAAATAAAACGATAAATAAATGCGTTAATTAAATTCATTTTTTTTGTCTTGTTCTCGGAGCGATGTAAAAAAATCTCGAACATAATTTCCTTTTTTTATTTTAATTTTTTTTTAACTGTACAAGAAGTTGCTAGCTAAATTTAAAATTTATGTTTGTTAAATTATATTTTATTATTTATGACGATCATCTTGTCGACAAGACATCGACACTAAATGAGGAGCTTGCTTGGGTGGCAAAAAGTCCGCATGTAACGCGAGAAGAGATGTTGTAAAAGTTCTTGTGTTATTTTTTTTTTGCGATAGGCTATCAGTGTGTTCAACAAATTATTAACTGTCGTCAGTTCATTAGCTTCGCAGACAAAAGATGTAAAATCATAAAACTACAAATTAACGGTTTTTGGGTTTTTGTGATGTAATTTTTGATTTTTTGTCGAATTTTGGTAAATTTTTTTTTTCCAATTTTTTTAAGTTTTTAATTTTTTTATTTTTTTTTATTTTTTTTATTTATTTTTTTTAATTTTAAATTTATTTAATTTTTTTTTAAAAATTTATTTAATTTTTTTAATTTTTTTTAATTTAATTTTTTTTATAAATTAAAATTAATTAATTTTAATTTTTTAACGGATTATTTTTTAAATAAGCTGTCAATATTTTGACAGTTGAAAATTTGACAGTTAAAAAATTAAAAATATTTAAAATTTTTGTATTAATTTTTTGAATTTTATTACAGAAAAATTTAAAAAATCTTAAGCTTAGACTTTAATGAGCTTCAAAAACTTCAAAAAGCTTCATTTTCAATCAAATTACAAATTCTGTCATTTAAACGTCAAATTTCAGAACTGTCAAAATTTTAATTTGTCAAGTTTTTTAAGTAAAATTAAGTTTTGTAGTTCAAAATATGTTTGAGAATGTTTAACTTTGGTTACTTTTTCCTTAAAATTTGAGGTTATGTCAAACAAACGTCAAAATTCAGAAAATGTCAAAGTGACATTTAAACAAATTTTTTAGTTATTTTCATAAATTAAGCACAAGAAGCTGTTATATATTTTTTTCAAAAAAAAAAAAAGATTCTTCAGAAAAATTCAAATTTCATAATCTGTCAATTAAACGTCAAATGTCAAATTATGAGAAATTGACATTTGAGTAAATTTTTGCACAATTTCTTATTTTTAGTAACTTTTAATCCAAAAACTTAAAATTTCATTAATTTTAAATCATGAGAAGTTTCAAAAAAAGCTCAAAAAAGAACTTCTGTCAGATAAACGTCAAAATTCATGAACTGTCAAAATAAAATTTGAACAAAATTTTCCGTTATTTTTCCTGAATGTTACAATTAAAATATTTTTTATAAGAAATTTTTTAAAATTTTTGAATTTTTTAAATAGAAAAATCTCGAAATGAGTAAAAATTCAATTAAAAATTATTTTCTTTTAGATGATGTAACTAATCTCGACGTTGATAAGGCATCATTTAACCACCGAACACTCATCAAAGCTGACAAATATTGCACACAAAACACACATCTCAATCGTAACTCGTTCTGACATTCGTTATCAACAATGTTGCTGGCGATATTTGAACTCATTAGCGATTCATCTGCATCTCCGAAGAATTTACCAAGCATTTTTTCGAACAATATACAATAAAAAAAATTATAATAGTAATGATATAGGAAAAAAAGAGAAAAAAAAACGAACAGTAGAAAATAAAAAAAATAACAAGTACAATAAAATAATGCGAATGTAATTTGAAATGTATGTCCAATATACGCATTCGTTTATTCCTTTATTATTATTACGACTACTATCCCCCTGCTTGTAGTATCCTATTATTCAGGCATTTTGTACTCGTCGCTTGTAATACACACAATCGCATGCATATGCGGACTCTGTAATAAAATAATAACTTGTTTTCTTCTCTCGCTCACTTCGCTTCGTTATTAGAGTACTTGACTGTTTGTTGTTGTTGTTGTTGTTGCAGCAGTGCCTTGGAGGTCAATGTCATTGCTAAAGTATTATTATTACAACATTGCGCGCTTGTATAATACCTTCTTCTTACGAGTCGTTGTCTCTCGCTCTCTCTCTTTGGTGCATCATCATCAACATTTACATCAACATTCGTCGTGTAACAGATTTGCATTTTTTTTCGAGTCTGTCATTGCAGTTGATTTGATTTTTTTGAGAAAAAAAAATTTTTTTTGACCTATTTTACTTTTCAAACAATTTAAAAATTTATGAAATTAATTATTAAAATAATTTAATAAATTTATTTTATTTTAATTTTTTGATTTATTAAATTATATTTAATTTAATTTTTTTAATTAGTAAATTTTTAATTTTTTTTAAATTTTGAAAAAAAAAAAATTTAAAATAAAAAAAAAATTCTGAATTAAAAAAAATAATAAAGAAAATTTAAATTAAATTAAAAAATTTCATATTAAAATTAAATAAAATTTAATTAAAAAATTATAATTAAATTAATAAAAAAAACTATTTAATATTTATTTTATAAAAAATTAAGAGTTTAATTAATTTAAGTTAAGTTTAAAATTAAAAAATAAAAATTTAATTAAATAAATTTAATTTAATTAATAAAATTTAAAAAAATTATTATAATTAAAAAAATTATTAATTTGTAAAAAATAAGATTTAATTAATTTAAATTAAGTTAAATTTGGCCTTTAAAAATAATTTTAAAAAATTAAAAATTTTAGAATTAAATATTTTGAAAAAATAGAAAATCTTAAATTTAATTTTTAAAAAATATTTTCATGATCTTAAAAATTGTTAAAATTTTATGTTCAATTTTTGATAAAAACTTTATGCAATTTTTTTAATAATTTTTTTAAAAATAATTTCATTAAAATCATTTATTAATTAATTTAATTTTTTTTATAGCAGGTAAGTTTAAATAAATTTTAATTTTTTATTAAATTTTTATTATTAAATTAAATTTATTTTTTTATTAATCAAAATAGTTCAATTTAATTTTAATTATTTTTTTAAATAATTTTATTAAATTTTTAATTTTTTTTATTGAATTAATTTAATTTTAATTTTAGAAATTTTTTTAAAAATAAATTAATTTTTTTTTAATTCGACAAAATTTTAATAAAAATACGCTCAAATCAATTTAATTTTTTTTCCTTCAACTCATATTCATAAGTCCAACAAAATTTTAATGATATTTTAAATGCATTTAATACTATTATATTATACATATTTTTTTCTCATTTCATGTACACAATTTTTTTCTACAATTTTTATGTTTAATCTAAATACATGTGATTTTGAGTAGTTTAAGTTGAGAACAAAACAAAATAACCGAGAACAACAAATGTTATTATTATTACGACTTTTTTGTTCTTGGGAGAATTCGTCGAACAAAAGGGGTTGGAAAAAGGTCAGCGAGGACTCAAAAAGTCACTCCGTGTCATATCCAATTACTGAACATCATCTTAAAAGTCCACACAGAGCAAAGGAGGCGATAAAATAGATTACGAATAAGGAATTTTATGGGTTTTGTAATAAAAGTTGCGTCGACGACGACGACGAAAAAGACGACAACGATGGAGGAGAGAGATATATAATATTTAATTAGTATTCGCGCGCACAGAAAAGACGACGAAGAAGAAGATTTTCTATTTTTATTCCCATCTCCTATTACTTCTTCTTGCATTTTCTGTGTTGTTGCTTTTTTCAGCTCGTTGCTATTATTATACTATTACATGATGGTAAACAAGTTACTATACATAGTGCGCCAATCCATAAGAAAATTATAGATATAATTTTGCGAAAGAGAACAACTTTTACACACAACAAACAGGGTTGATGTTGGGAATGTTGTTGTTTTGCAATGAAGAATTACATAAAAATAGAACAAGAACTTCCAGTATGCGGAGCTAAAAATAAAATTGAAGACGAACGACGAGTGTATGGGATCATTACATGGATAATTTACTTTCTGGATTTGTAGTTAGATATGGCGAAACATGTGTACAGGAGGATTGTTGTTCGATTTTTTTTTCTTCTCTCTTGCATATGTTCTGATGGCGCATAAAATTGCTGAGCGTTTAACAAACAATAGATCGATTTTTGTTCTATTTATTAGATGTTTGATCTAGATTTAATTTTCTGTCATTTTAAATTTTATGAATTTATTTTTTTCTCAATTTCTTCTTGATTTTGAAATTTTATTTTTTTTATTTTTTATTTTATTTATTTTATTGAAAATTTTAATTCAATTTAAAAATTTTTATTTATTTTTAAAAATTTGAAAAAAAAAATTTTGGCGCCATTTTTAAATATTTCCCGCCAAAACGATTGTCATGCCTCTAACGGTCAATGTGAAAAGTATTCGATCTTTAATTTAATTCTTTTTCAAATTAACAGTTTTTATTTTATTTAATTTTTGAAAAATAGTAAAATAAAATAAATTTTGAGCTCTGCAGATATTTAAAAAATTAAAAAAAATAAATTGATCTTTAATAAAAATTAAAGAAATTTTCTTTAAAAATTTATTCTTTTAAAATTTTAGAAAAAAAATTCAACAAAAAAAAATTATTAAAAAAATTTCTCTCAAGTAAAATTTATTTAAAAAAATTTTTTATTAAAAATTTTTTATTTAATTTAATTTTTTTAATTTTATTTTTTATATTTTTTTTTAAATATTTTTTTTTTAATATTTTTTAATTAAATATTTTTTTAAAAAATTTTTTTAATTTTTTTTTTAAATTATTTTTTTAATTTAAAATTTTTTAAGCTTTTCAAAATTTTTCCTTATAAAAATCATTTTTGGTTTAAAATTAGAAAAAAACCAACTTTAACTCTTCTATAGACATAAAAATGATCCTTTTCATCACAATTTCCGTTCGTTCCAACAATCATCAATTTAACGATACCCGCTGCATGTTCTTGATACGCTAACTAATAAGATTGACGATGCAAATAAAAGTTCTTTTTCTGCAATTGATCGTTTTTTTTTTGTTGTATTCTAACAAATAGCAACAAATGCAACAAGACACAGAACAAGAAAAAGAATAAAAAAAAAATGTTATCTCTTGAACATATTCTTCTTTTCTTGTGAGTCTTGACGCAGAGCAATCAGTTTAGTTAGTTTAGCGATTCTCATGATGATTGTAAAAATTTTTCCTGTAACACATTAAATCTCTTCTCGAGCGCGTTACAAAGACACAGAGAGAGAAAAATCATAAAATGTTGTGTAGAAAATGATATACAAGACTGTAATTTCAGAACGCAAATGATCTCCTTTAGATTGGCATTAAAACGCAGTTTGAATCATTCGATATGTAATTATATTTATTAACTGTTCCTCGTTGTTGTTGTTTTGTTGCAAATTTTATTCTTTACTTTTTTTTTGCTGATCGACTCCTTTTTTCATTGACCGTCAGAGGCGTGACGAGCGTTTTGGCGGGAAATTTTGAAAAATGGCGCGTAAATTTTTGAATTGTTTAAAATTAAACTCAAACTTAAAATTTTATAAAGAAAAAAAATTATTAATTTTTTTAACTATAAATTTAATAATTTTGTTTAATTAATTTTAATTTTAATAATTAATTTATTTAAAAAAAATAATTTGTTTAATTTTAGAAAATATATAAATTTGGCGGGAAAATTCAAAAAAATGGCGCCAAAATTAGATTTGTGTCGAAATATTATTTTAAATAGAATTTTATATGAAACTTATTAAGAGGAAATTTTCAAAATTTATAAAATTTGTAATTTTAATAAATTTTTTATATTATAAGATTTGGCGGGAAAATTAAAAAATGGCGCCAAATTATTTTTAAATGATTTGTAAAAAAATTTATATAAAACTTTTTTAAAAGAAAAATATTAATTTACGAAAATTTGTAATTTTAATAAATTTTTCAACTTTAGCGCCCTCTACAATTCAAAAATCCGCCATCTCTGATCCAACGCAACGCTGATTAGGTTTCTCGCTTATCTCCTTGCAAATCTTTCGAATCACGTTGGTGATTGATGAGGCGATTTGCGTTTGGAATCGTAGAAGTAGTAATAAAATTCTTGATAAAAATATTTATATTGTGAAGAAATGTAATAATAAGAGGCAACGCAACGTGGAGAAATGAGCATTTTAAGTGAGAGCAGATAACGGATCATCAATATTGATTATTATTGTCGGTAATTATATTCGCTCATTCCTTCATCATCGTAACTTGATGATAGCGCAAGATAGGGCTAATTATGTGAAAAGTATACAACGATGCCGACGATGATGTCGCTGCTTGTTAACGCTCTACCTTTTGTGATAAACTGTTAACACAAAAATAATTAAGAAGAACAAAGTCATTGACCGACCAAAATTAGCTATTTCGCAAAGGCGTGGTTCAGTTGACCTCTATTCTTTAAAAAAAAAAAAACTATGAGCCTCATTAATAGTCCGATCCAGACATTTTTCTCATTAAAGAAATGACGACTGCGAATTTTGTGAAAGACAAAACATTAATATGCTAATAAAAAGTCTCTCTTTTATCATCGTCAGTCTAAGCTTCGACTTTGATGATGCAAGTTTTGTAAGAAGAGCACCAAAACACAAAAAGAAGTAACAAAAAAAAAAGAAAAGATTTGCTTATATAAGCGAGAATAAGTAGAATAGAAAGATAAAAGCAACAATAATAAAAAAAACGGACAATGTCCGGAGAATAGCGATCAGTGACCTTGCCAAGGTCAATAGATTCAGTACACAGCAATGCTGCGATGATACTTAGAAAGAAAATGCGAATGTGTTGCAACATTCATTTCTCGTTTGTTGTCGAGTGTAAAATAAATTCTATTCTAGTTTTCTTTATCATTGCAGTTTATTGTAGTTTATTTTATTTTTAACTTCAAGATCAATTTATTTCTCAGTTAGAAGCAATTTAATGGCTTAAACTGAAGTTATTGGGTAAATTTTCCAAAGAACTTTTAACTTTTCTAAGATTTGCGATGGAAAATTCCCAATGATTTTAATCGATTCTTGATTAAAGTGACTCAAGAGGATGTGATATCGAAGACACGAGAGACTTGAAAAGTGATACAAATTGTAGGTCTCTTTGTTTTGCTAATAGGCTTGAAGCATGCTAGCGAGATTATACAATGACGATAATGATGGGCTTTAGCAGGTTTGTTCTGCATGACAATCGGATGATGAGGGAGAGACATGAAAGAAAGGCACGAGATTATTGGATACATTGTAAAGGAAGTGCTTTAAAAAAGAAAGAGCTTTAAGTTTTTTAAAATTAAAAAAAATTCTCTAAAATTGATATAAATAAAAAATTTAATTTATTAGGTATTTAATATTAATTAAATTTAATTATTTTTATAATTTTTTTTTAATTAATTAAATTTAAAAATTATTAATTTTTTTAAAAATTAAAAAAATTTAAAATTTTTAAATTATTAATTTCTTAAAAATTGAAAAATTAAATAAATGTTTAATTGATTATTTTTTAAAAAATTTTTAATTAAATTTTTTAATTAAAATTTTTAATTAAATTTTTTTAGTTAAATTTAATAAAAAAATTTTGATCCTTAGTCTCATATAATTTAGTTAAAAATCTTCTTTTCAAAATTAATTAAATTTATTTAGGTAATTATTAATTTTTTAAAAAATTAAAAATTTAATTAAAAAATTTGAATTAAAAATTTTTAAAAAAATTAATTAATAATTAAATAAATTTAATTAATTTTGAAAAGAAGATTTTTAACTGAATTATATGAGAATAAGGATCCAAATTTTTTTTTTATAAAATTTAAAATTTTTTTTCTCTTTTTTTTGTGATTTTTAATAAAGTTGAGAAAATTATTAAATTTTTTCAACCAAAAGCTCTAATTCAAAGCTTTCACTTCTAATGCAATTCCTTCAGGTTTCAATAACTTCAAATCACTGATCCATTAACATGCTTCCCTTTCCGTTAGTTCGTCAGACAAAAGACACACATGCCAAAGGTTGCTTGACCTTCGTAACCCCAACTGATGTACGCAATTTTTTCTCTCTCTTCTTTCTGCTTTTTTTTTGTGTTCTTTTATCATCGCCATAATAATCATCATCCAGCCAACCTTTTATAACAAACGGTTTTATATATCATGACTAATGAGTTCATTCCGAGAAAATCGACTCCCAATTTAAATCAATAAACATAAATAAGGCAAAAAGGTAGAGGAACTCTTAAAAGGTTATTTTTACATTCTTTTTGCGTTGTTCAACTCATGTTTGAAACGCCACACTTTTTTTTTGCTCATCTTGTAAAAAAAATAAAAATAACATATCAAGAGGAATTCTTACTACCGAAATTTTTTTTGTAAATAATTTTCGGCATTTAGATAGAAATCTCGAATTTACAACATTTCGAACATTTAATCGTTTAATAAATTGTTGCGAGTCGATTCGTCGAGAGTGGCGTAAGCAAAGCAAATATACGGCGGCGATAAAATAAATAATAAACAAATGAGCAACAAGTGTTGTGTATAGGCTTACGTTGTTGTGTGTAATCGACCTTGCAAACAATTCGTAAGGTCTTTAAGGTTCATTGAATGTTTGTTTCGTATATGCTACTAATAAGATACTAACTCGTCGCGAGTAAGCTTCTTTTTTTTGTGAGAATCATCACATCATCATCATCGACGCAGGCATCCATCGCTCATCCAAGATGCTAAATTTGTCTGATTAATACGAGTTTTTTTTTTGTAATAAAAAAAAATTCTGTAGAAGCAAAAAATCAGAATTAACTTCTTCTTTGTTTCTTTTGAGCTGGATATGAAGTTCTGTGAGATTCTAAATACAAAATTTTTAAGATGCTATTTTAACATCCTTTTAATTCTACAGAATCCCTTCAGAGGTAAAATTAGTATGCTTAAGCTTTAATTTTACCTCTGAAGGGATTCTGTAGAATTAAAAGATGTTAAAATAGCATCTTCAAATTACTTTATTTCGAATCTCAGGAAACTTTTCATATCCAGCTTAAAAAAAACAAAGAAGGAATAAATTTTGCTTCTACAGATTTTTTTTATTACAATTAATATCGTCTCGAAGAGTTAAATTGATGAATTTCAATATTCTATAAGGTATTATTTTAACATCTTTTTTTGACTTAAATTTCTCAAGAGGTTCATTTAGTCTAATTTTAGGTCTAATTGAACCTCTTGAGTCAATTAATAACTTTTTGTTGGAAATTCAAGCCCTTCTGAGGTAAAATAAAAATAATTTTACTCCAAAAGGGCTTAAACTTCCAACCATTGAACTAAAAAGATGTTAAAAATACCTTAAGAATTAAAATTCATCAATTTCGAATCTCAGTGAATCCTCGTCGCCAATTTAGAAGAAGCAAAAGATTCAATTATGCTATGAATTTATGTGTCTGTTGGATATTTTATTGTTTGGCGCGCATTGACTGTGATTTGTTACGATGATCCGATCGTCAATTCCGAGCGTGTAACTACTTTCGTGCCATTTATTTATTATACCACGTTCCGAGACGAGAAGAATTTTATTGCAGTGCAAGATCAATCACATGTACGTTTTAATTTACTATTATCATTAAACATTTTTTTTTCTGTGATTTTATTTGTTCCTTGCTCGAATCTTTTCTCTCTCTCTCGACGAACCATATAATGTAATAAGCAACCACCGTACATAATTGTTACACAATAAATTTACGTTTCTTATGATCTGGTATGCTCGACGGGCTGGCTGTACGATGGAAGGAAAAGGAAGATCAATGAGCGCGTATGAATGGCGACTTTAGGTCATCAACTCCCAATTATGTATGGATATTCGCCATAAATGCGAAGTGTACACTCGCATTCCTTTTTGAATCCAATAAAAATCCAAGCAATTTTAATTAACTGCCGTGTGTTGGAAAAAAACGACGATCCTCATCACCATCATCATCATCTCTTCAACATGATCATTTTTTTGTTGTTGTAAAATAGAAAAAAATGCATGCCAAGAATCCTGTTTCACTCTGCCTTTGTTATTGTCTGTGGTCAGGTTATTAATAATAATTTCATTAGCAGATCCTCTTCTCGCATAATATCTGTCAAAGACACTTTATTACACAATAACAACAAAAAACGTAATTGCTCACGCATTGCAGAACGTTGACGACAGATATTTAAGTCTCTCGCTTTTTTTTTCGTCGTTGAACATGCAAAATACCTTGGTAAGTTGTGAGCAAGGCAAGTCATTCCTAATCATAAATATGTGAGTGTGATGATAGGGATGCATGCGAATAATAAAATAAATATCACATGAAGAGGAATGATAATAATAATTGTAGTGAGGAAATCAATACGAATCTATTTATAAAACAACAACAACGAGGCATGCATAGCTTAGGTGTATTTATGGTACAAGGTTGAAATGTTGTAAAGGAAAAAAATAGGTGTAAATGTTTTTAGTTTAGCATGAATATGTTTGCAGGGAAGGTTGGTTGAAAAGTTCAGGTTTGGTTGAATAGAGAAGTTGAATTATCTGAAGTGATAAAAATTGATCTTTGATGCTCTTGGAGCTTTTGATCTTCTAAGTCTATGGATGCTTTTAAAAGTAGCCTCATATCAAACTTTAAAGTTTAATCTTAACAAAGAGGATTTTAAAGTTTCCTTTTGATATAAGAAGGGTTATGTTAACCATCAGGGGTTGACAAGCCCAAATCACCCGATATCAGCATTTCATTGAAAAATAAATGGCATGAGACTTTTTAATGGTTCTGTCTCAGTTAGGCTTAAAGTAATCCAAAAAACCTAAATTCAAAATTCTGGAACGAGCTTTTGAGATTTTAGACATTTTTTAGTGCATTTGGGGTTTTAACAGAACTAAAATTAGGTAAAAAAAAACGGAAGCTCATTCTAAAATTTTAAATTTAGGTTTTTTGGACTACTTTAGGCTCAAAACTAACACAAAACCATCAAAAAATCTCATGCCATTTATTTGAAGGGCTGATATCAGTGATGTAAAGAAGGATGATGCTCAGCATATTGATTTTTCGAGCCTGAGAGGTATCCTTCAAAGTTTGAATCTCATAAAATCAATAGTCAGTATTAAATTCATGTCTGTCGATATCTTCTCCTTTAATGTTGTTGTTGTTGTATTTTTTTAAAATCATTATGTCTTTGATTTGACTTTAATTCAATTCATGTCTATTGATATCTTCTCCTTTGATGATTTGAAGGATTCTTCTCTTTTCTTGAATTTCATTCAGATAGTTTCAGTAATAATAATTTCGCTTTATATTTTAATCCTGATTAGAATTCAGACAATTGATATTCGGTAATTGTTCGAAGGCAATGATAATTAGGGAAGGAGGTTCACTTCAGTGTCAAAGACTTTGATGATGTTAGTTAGTTAGTCTATTTTAATGCCATTTAACCCTGATGGCAGGTTTTGCACTGATGAAAGCTTTTGTATTCTGTATCGATGAAAAATTTTATCCTTGAAAGTTTTGTATCAACTCGATACGATTCGATTTGAAGTTTCATTTCGTTTTCAAACTTCTCAACTGTTTAATGAAAATTAACATTTAAATTACTCGATCAGGGTTAAAAGCCTTTATATGCGGAATCCCATTTAAAAGTTCAAAATTGAAAACGTAATCCGAACAGTTGACACCCTTGCAAAGCCCAAAGCTAATCCCAACTTAAAAGCTTGATAACTTTCCATCCATCCCATCTGAACTGCGAACACAAAATGATATCTTATCTATTTATATCCAAGCACTCATCTATTTCACTGGAAAAGATGTAAAATTACAAACAATTTATAAAAGTGTTTAACTGGCGCCTAACTCTAACATGTCTGCCTATTTCATACTTACTTTTATGCCAAACGTCTCTCAGTTCCCGAACGCATTCCACGATTATTCTTCATTTTCATTACCATTACACATTGGCTTGGATAGTTGGTGCCTGTCTCTCGTCGTCGTCGTCTTCTTATACAATTTAATCACTTTTACAACGCAAAATTACTCAAAAGCAAAACCTTATAATAAATATCTTCTCATGCTATTTTTTTTTCCATCAACCGAGTTATTAAAGGATGTGCTAAATGCGGAATGGATATTGAAATATTAATAACTCGTGTGAAAAATTGCGCGCTACTTTCTTACGTGACTTTCTCACTTCTTCTTGATTGAAGTAAACTTGTGACGCAAAAGAACCACAAAAGTTCCCTTCTCTTATGATAATAAGTTAATTCTTGTAATTCTGAAGTCATCAATTCACGACGTCATTCGAGATTATTCATGTTTCGATAAAAAAAAAACAAATCTCATCAGGAATCGATCACACGATATGAATAGACGTTGACTCATTCATTAATCGCGCGCAATGCAAAAATAAAACATAAACATGTCTGAGATGCGCAATAATCGCAGCACGGAGCAAAAAATATCGCAGGAGAAGTAGCGTTCATGATTTGTTCTTTGACTTTTTTTTTCCATTAATTTATTTTTATTGTTAAGTTTTATTGATAATCGCGAACAAGGTTGACCTTAACGCGTGTATTTTTTTGTGCTTTTGATCTAAGGAACTGCTCCAAGTTAATAGGAAGTAAATTTCTTCAAACTTCTTCTCAAGTTGAAAGTTCAGACCCGAATTTCTGACTCATCGAGGTTTCGAAGATGAATTCTTCTCAAGTTAGATCATCTTCAAAAGATCCTCAAAAAAAACCTCTTAATTCGACAAACTCATTGATCTCATTAAACACCGCACTTAGCGAGCACAAAAAAAAACTTTAAACCGCGGAGTTCTGTCGCCGCGCCGATCAATTGAAAGAAGATGACTTTACGAAAAATTAAAGAGAGAAAAAAAATTGCTTCTGGCAAATAAATCAGCTTTGACCTGATTTTTTTTTTCGCGTTGCTCCTCGTGTATATTGCTCAATCATTATTGTTTGTTCTGTTCTAATAAAACAACTGAAAAATATTAAGAGCTTTGAGTCAATTATATTGTAAAATAATCTAATAATAATTATCATCATCATTATTGTCAATTAAGATTTGGACACACACAAGTTAATGCATGGAGTCACAAAAAGTGTTTTTAGAACTTCTTTAATTAATAGAGAAGAGTAAAGAGTAAAAAAGTGTAAAATTTTTGGCTCGTGGTTTGGTTAGAAATTAAAAATATCGGTAAAGAACTTTATTTTTATACATTTCCGTAAGTTGTTTGAATATTTTTTGTTGGCGCTTCTCGTTTTTTTAAGAAAATTTTTTTATAAGAATTTTTCTTAAAAAGTCACTTTTAGGTTGAAATTTTATTTTTTTACAATTTTTCTATTTTTCTTCATATTTTTGGCTAAAAACCTTGTGAAAACTATAAGAAAAACATTACAAAAATTTCTAAAAAGATTCTTGAAGCGAAATTCGAGTAATTGCGTTACAAAGTTGAAACTTAAAATTAATATTAATTTTGAAATGCAATAACTCAAATTTTGCTTCACAAATCTCTTTGGAAATTTTTATAATGTGTCAAGTTTAACTAATAGAAGGTTTTGCGATAAAAAAATTAAGACGATGTTTAGGAAAGTTAAAAAAAAAATATCGAATATGTCGCAAAAAATTCAAAATAAAAAAAATTAATTAAAATTTTTAATCAAATTAAAAAAAAAATATTTAATAAAATAATTTATAAATTTTTAATTAAATTAAATTTATAATTTTTTTTAAATAAATTTTTTAATTTAATTAAATTAATTAATTTATAAAATTATAAATTTAATTTTTTAGTTTAATTAAAATTAAATAAAATTTTTATTTTAATTTAATTTAATTTAAATTTATAAATTAAAAAACAAAATTTCTTAAATTTTTTTTAAAAAATTTTAAATTTTAATTTAAAAATTAAATTTATAATTGTAAAATTAATTAAATTAAATTCATAATTTATTAATTTGAAATTTTTTTTTTAATTAAATTAAAGTTAAAATAAATTTTAATTTAAAAATTTTAATTTTTTTTTTAAATTTAATAATTTTTTTTAACCTTAATAAAAAAATTAATTTTAAATTTTTAATTTAAAAGAACTTTTAATTTTTTTAATTTTAATTAAAAAATTAAATTTTACAAAATAAAATTAAAATCTTTAAAAAATTTAATTTTTTTTTAAATTAAAAATTTTAAATTAAAAAAATTTATTTAATTTTAATTTAATAATTATTACTTTAATTTTAATTTATTCTAAAAAATAAATAAATAATTTTAAAAAAAAAAAATTTTTAATTTAAATAAATTAATTAAAAAAAAAAATCTTTTTTTCAAAAATAATCTTTTTAAATTTTTCATTAAGCTAAAACGAAACTTGTAAATTTTTTTTTAAACTTGTAAATTTTTTTTCTTTACATTTTTGTTTTGTCTTTTGTTTTTTTTTTCGTAAACAACTCCAACAAAAATGTACAAGACAAAAATTCGGCGAAGAACGTTAGACGATGATGATGATGTTCATGATGATAACATGGGGTAGTAGTAAACACATTGCGATTTATTCCGTTGATAAAAATCAACAAAAAACTTGTGATGATTCAATTTTTGTGTCTGGAGCTCCTTCAGCAGTACAGCCCGTAACCGTACCCGTCGAACAAGTTCATTATTACTACAAATAACGTAATTATATTTTTAAGTAATAATTTATAATGAAGAAGATTCGTTTTTTTTTTGTTGAGTTTTAAAACAAAATGAAGCATGCTTTAGTCAATGGCGCGCTAAAAGTCGTGTATGAAGCTGTACAATTTTTTTTTGTTTTTTTTCTTCCTTTATCAACACATATCATGATTTAATTTGAAATAATGATGTCATCAAGTAGTGTGCCTTGTTTCTCGAAAAAGGGGTTTTAATCGTGATAATTTTTTTTTACATTGTTGCTCATTCAGTTTCATTGTTTTGTTTAAATAGAGGAAGATACCTTGACCGACAACTTTAAACATTTATTAATTTTTTTTAAATAATTTTTTTGTTAATAATTTTTTGGACACAGCATAAACGGGTATTTACCAAAAAATTATTAATTCCTCGATATTATTTCCCTTATAATTATTTTTGTTAAATAAAAGCTACTACTTCAGGTTTTTTTTCTTCTTGATGCGGAGTAAAACAATAAATGATTGGAATTTACTCGTTTTTTTTGTCGTAATCGGAAATCAATCCGTTCGTGCCATGCCGTGCCGTGCAGTGAGTGTTTGAAGTGAAGAAGATCTCGAGAGGAGGAATTTTCAGTGCAAAAACGTATTTAAAGAATTTTAATCACTGTTAAATTGTGATTAGTTCTCTTGGTTTTTTTTTTCGTTTTTTTCATTGATCATCGTTGGAATTGTCGTCATCGGTATTGTTTTATAGCTTTTTTATTGATAATTATTTTTATGTTTTTTCAATGTAAACAGGAACAGATTTTTATTGAAATTAAAATGAAAATTTAATTTAAAGAATTTTTTTAAACAATAATTTGTCATTTTTTTATCGAAAATGAAAAAAAATATTAATAAAAAAATAAAATTAAAAATAATAAATTAATTTTATTAATTTTTTTGAATTAATTTATTAATTTAATAAAAATTATTTATAAATAAAATAAATAATTAATTAAAAAATTTTTAATAAAAATAAAATAAAAAAAAAATTTATTTATTAATATTTAATTTAAAAATTTAAATTTTTAATAAAATAAATTTTAAGAATTTATAAATAATTTAATTTAAAAATTAAAATTTAATTTAAATAAATTAAAATTTAAAATTAATTTTCTTTTAATAAATTTTTTATTTTATTTTTAAAATAAAAAATTTTAGATTTTTAATAAATTTAAAAAAAAATAAGAAAATGTCTTAAAAAATAATTTTCAATTACAAATTTTTCTCACGCCGCATTTTTACCGCGCGCATAAAATTCTAACCATTTATCGGCTCGTTTATCAATCGCTTTCATCACTGAACAATCAAAAACAGTTAAGCTCAGAATGGCTCTTGATCATCATCATTCGACTTAACGTTCATTAACATATTTTCCTTAAGCCTCTTACCAACCTTAAGAACGAGACACAAAATTAGCCTTTTAACGAGCTGCCTTTGTTTTCCATCGTCTTTCGTCGCTCTTTGTCGCTTCTCGACTAAAACTGAGCAAAACTCTATGAGAAATGCGGCAAATTTCTTCAAAAGACAAATTTTCATTAATTCTATTGTTTTTTTTTTCTTTATCATTATCGTAATTCTCGTCCATCGTAATTTTTCTATTGATTCAAAAATGCTTAGAATTTCTTCTCAGTCGTCGTCGTCGTTCTTTGTTCATTATCTCCAATTATTTCGTTCGATAAGTCGATATAATTTTATTACTTCAAGTCTTCTTGCGAAGGATTTCTTTCTTTACGAGAAATTGTTGGAAATATTTGCCGCTACTTTTCATGTTCACAGTTATAATCTTGCGATGTAATTATTTAAAAAAAAATTAAATTCAATTTTTGATTAATTTTTAACCGGAAGAAATTTTTTTTAGAAATTTTTAATTCAATAGAAATTAAAAAAAAAATCGTAAATTAAAAGATTTTGACCCAAAGGCAAAAATTAATGCTAATTTAGTAAAAAAAACAATGAAGAGGAAAAAAATAAATTAAATTAAAACAAATAATGTGAGTCCATCTGAGCATCATTGCTCACGAAACACACGTCGTTGGAAGCAAAAAAAAGAGAATCTCGGTCACTGGTACGAGAGATTTATGTGTGAAATTGTAGATTTTTTGATTTGATATGGCGGAACGGCACATTGATATATTGTGCGTGCTTGCCTCTTGTTCGTTCGCTGCTTGCCTAAAAAAAAATAATTTACTTTTTCTCTCGTGCGGTAAAACCCGGTGACAACGAAATTCTTTCTTGATGATCAAGTGTCATTATTACTTGTTTTTATTTCTTTGTAAATACGATATTTTTGTATGAAACGGAATGTTAGAGCGAACGAATTTACTTCCGTTTCAAGTGTTTGATATTTTTCGTGATTCACATGTTTTTGTGACGTTTTGATTTAATTTTTGATTTTTGGATTTAAAGTTAAAATTTATTTTTAATAATTTTTTTTTGAAAACTTGAACATTTTTCAAAAAATAAAAATAGAATTTATTTTAAATTAATTATAATTAATTTTTAATTATTAATTTCATTCAGAAAATTAAATTAATGATTAATTAAATATTTATTTAAATTTATTTAATAATTTTTTTTAAATATTTTAAAAAATATTTTTTTAGAAGAGATTTTTTTATAAATAAAAAAAAATATAAAAATTAATTTAAAATATTTTTAGTTTAATTAATTTAATTTTATTTTTGAAATTTTTAAAATAATTATTTTTTTTAATTTTTTGAATTTCAATTAAAAAAATTTTTCAAAAATTAAATTTAATTAAAAATAAACAAGATTGACTTAATAAGAATTTAAAAAAAAATTTTTAAATAAATATTTTTTAATTTTTTTTTTTTTTTTTAAAATTTTAATAATTTATTTATTTTAATAATTAAAAAAAATAATTAAATGAATATTTAAAATAAATTTTTTAATAAGGATTTTTTATTATTTT
Source organism: Culicoides brevitarsis (assembly GCF_036172545.1). NCBI lineage: Eukaryota > Metazoa > Arthropoda > Insecta > Diptera > Ceratopogonidae > Culicoides > Culicoides brevitarsis. Next base: position 5,345,944 of record NC_087087.1, on the reverse strand, counting down.
TATTAAAGAAATTTTTTTTAATTTTTTTTTTTTAATAAAAATTAAAAAAATATTAATGAAAAAATTTATTAATTATTCAATTTTAAATTTATTATTTTTATTCAAAAAAAAAAAAATTTTTAAATTTTGCAAGAAAAAAATCTTTTAAATTTTTCAAACATTTAAAAATAATTAATTTTTACAATAAAAAAAATTAAAGAATTTAAAAAAAATAATCTCATGTCAATAAAAAAAAAACAATCGAAAAAAAATTAATCCAAAAATCATTGCAACTGAAAATAAAATTACACCTGGTCCCTCCCTTCTTTCACGTCGCAGCAATTACCATAACTTTAATGTCGATTTCATAACTTTTTTACAACAACGGCGATGACGACGACGACGTCGACGCGAGGTGTTACCTTGCAAATTTATCGCTTGCTACTTGGTCAATTAAATTACATCAAAACACTCAATTTAAAAGCGATAAAAGTGGCTTGCCACAAAAAAAGCAAACTGCTGCTGCACAAAAGAAAGAACTACCTCAAAAAAAATGCGCGTGCAATCGAAAAATATTTGTGTCATGAATGCACGAAACGAAATTGTTGGAAATTGGAATGATGGCAATGACAATGAACGACGAGTTTAGGACAAGCAAGACAATTGCGCGTGTATGTCATGTCATGTCTATCAACAAGTATTGTCTTATATTTGCCTCTTTTTCGTATTTTTTTTTTTTATTTTGCCAATTCCGCTAATCGTATTGTACCATCACTTTTTTTAAACAATTATAATATGTAGATTATTGCTCCGAGTACGACGTTTCGCTACGTGGCCCGAACTGAACTTCATTTGGATGCAAATAATGTGTGTTATTGCAATTACTATTTTATTTCATTTTATTTTATAAATTCTGTGTAAAACCACACATTTTTTGTGTTGTGTCATTTGAGCGATATGGGCAAAAAAAATACGAGCAAACCGAAAAATCCACGATTTTATGTGTGTTTTTATGCTAAATATAACAGTATATCATCATTTATATTGTTGCACATTTTTTTATAGACATTTTAATATCTTTCTTTTTATGCGGAAAGAGAATTTCTTTTGCATCTTTCGTCGTTTTGAGTGAAATGGAATACTTAAAAAATGTCATAAAAAATGAATGTCGGTCACAAAGAGAAGAATTTTTTGACAGTTTTAATTGGTTTGAATCCGTAAATATTCAATTATGATAAAATATTAAATTTATTTGACATTTTTCGATTTTTTTTAAGATTTTATAAAATTAAAAACTGGTTCAATTTTTTTTTAATTTTAATTAAAGTTAATTAAATTAATTTGATGGATTGAATTAAAATTATTTATTAACAAAAAATTATAACAAAATTTTATAAAATATATTTTTTTTTAATTTTAAAAATTTTTCTCTAAAAATTCATTTAAAAAAATTAATTAAAAAAATTATTTTTACTTCAATTTATTAATTAAATTTTTTATAAAAAAAATCATATGCTTTTAAAAATATAAAAAAATACTATTCAAAAATTACTTTAATTATTATTAATTTATTTTAGTGAATCATTTGAATTTAATTTTATTTTTAAATTTAGATAATTTAATTTATTTTAAAAAAAATCGTAAGCTTGTTTAACCTAAATATTTTATTAAAAAAAAAATATTTTTTTATTTAAATTAATTTTATTTAAATCTATTTAAATTTTTAATAAAATTTATTTTTTAAATTTTATTTATTTAAATTAATTAAATTTTATAAGTTTTTTTTAAATATTAGAAAAAAAAATAAACTTAAAATATTCATTAAAAAAATAAATATATTTCAATTTTTTTTAAAAAAAATTCTAAAAAAATTAAAAATTTCTTTAAAATTAAAAAACATTTTTTTTTTGATATTTAAAAATTTAAAATTAAATAAAATTTCACAAAAAAAAAACAATTTTTAAAAAATCCAAAATGAATTTTGGAAATTAATTTTTTTTAAAATTAAAAAATTAAAAAAAAAAAATATTTAAAAAAATGACAAATTAATACAAAATTCTTTTAAATAAAAAAAAAATGTTACATAAAAAAATTCTCATAAAAAAATAAAACAAAGACGTTCTCAGCCTAATAAGATTCCAAAAAGACAACACAAACTTCAACTTCTTCTCTTCTCAACTCTGTCGAATGTCGTGCATCATTATCTCATACATAAACAAGCCATCCGCACAATTGAATTGCAACAAAAGCAGAACTTGCCATCAACTACTAGATATCGAGAGTTAGTTAACTTCTACTTGTACAAATGGCAACAAAACGTTCTCGTTCAGCATAAATACGTGTGACTGATTGACGATTATTTGTCGATTACCATTTAAAGGGATAAGCATGGAATTTATTATTTTATTTTTTTTTTATTCCAAAACTAGCAGAAACATCTTTTTGTCTTTCACGAAGGAAGCTAAAGTTACAAATTGCCGCCGAAGAATTTTTTTTTGCTTCATGACATTGCGAAGGCAATTAGGTGCCTACTTGACGAAACACGGAGAAAAATTTGTTGAACGTCAAACGGGAGTTTCGTGCCGCTTTGCGACGACGAGATGGAAATGAAAGGAATGAAATGCACTTTTGTTCGCTTGACATGCGTTGTTGTTGCTTGCAAATGATGAGATTGTGTTATTTTTATTGCCCTAAAGGGCATCAGCGGAGTTAATTGAATTTTAATTTTGCAATCAATCAACGTGAGGAGGCGACTTGGCGGCATTTTTTGCAAAATGAGGGATTTTTCATCGAATTTCCCCCTAAAAATTGATCGAATTCCTCCTTGGTAACAGACACACTTGAAATAAGATACCGGCAATTAATCTCAAGTGCACTTTTTTCCCTACTCGATGCACATAAATCGTCATCGTTCGTCAATAATAATGAAAAAAAAAGTTTCTACGTCGTAAAATGCGAAGAAAAAAGAGAAGAAGAAAAAAAATTCTTCACTTACCTTTAAGTTGCGAACAATCAATCGCAAACATATTAAGTGCAATCAATTGTAATAGACGATGACACGTAATGGCGATCGGTGAATTCTGGATTAACGCACGAAATTCCCGGAGCATTTGTATCGCGCATTGCACAAAAGATTCCATGCTGCGAAAAAAAATAAGTTAAAAAAAATAAAAAAAAAAAAAAAAAATTTTTTTTCAGCTTACCCGATTTTTGTTATCAATTTTCCCTGAATGTGAAGAAAACTCGTAATAAAGCGTTTGTTCACCTCCAAGGCATCGAGTTGGCTGAGATCGTCGTCGTCGCTGGATTCGTTGCCCTGACCTGCCATCGGATCGAGCGGAGCAAAGCGTCGCATTCGACTTCCGCCCTCCGGGTGAATCCAATTTTCGCGACGTAATGAACCGCCGTCGAACCGATGTTCTTTCTCCTTGAGGCGAGCGCGGTTTTTCTCGTCGCGACGCTTTTGACTGTTTTCGTACTGAAAATAAAAAAATTTGAGGTTAGAAGATTTTTAATTGAAGTTTATTTGATTTTCGAAAGATGTTCGAAAACAAATTTTCGAAAAATTTTTCGAAATTCAATTTAAAAGATTTGGGAATTTTCGAAAATTTGTTTTAAAAAATTCATAAAATACTCGAAAATAATAAAATTAGAAAAATTCTCAAATTTTCGAAAATTTATTAAAAAAAAAAATAAAATTTTCGAAAAAAATTTAATGAGAAAGTTTATTAAATTTTCGAAAATTTATTAAAAAAAATTAATAAAATTTCTAAAAAAAATTAATAAAGAAAAATTCTCAAATTTTCAAAAAAAAAAAATTTCTGGACTTCGAAAATTCGAACTAAAAAGTACAAAACAAGAAAAAATTATCTTTAATTCGAACTTTTTCGTACTTTCAACTCAACAAATGCAATTTTAAACATTTCCTCTCGTTTTTTGGATTAGCATGTACCATACTTGTCAAAACCCACAAACAAAAAATATGCTCGCAGAGTGTTAAATTGCATTCATTTGATGATACAATAATAATAATAATCTTAAAGTCATTTGTTTGACAGGCACGCGATTAACAGTATATTTTATCATCATTCGTTCTCTCTTGTTCTTGTTCTGATTCTCGTTTTTTTGTGTGTTTCAAATAAAACTTTAACATTGCAAGAATCAAAAAACTTACATTGTGTTACTCTAATGCCTGAAACATTTTTTTTTTTTTTTGGTAAAATATTGTATAAATACTTCATTTGTGCAAAGTAAAGAAAAAAAACAGCAAAAAAGGGACGACCAAATATTTTAATGGATTGTGTGAAATTCCTGCAGTGCTTGCGTTTGACACTTGACTGAGTTATGGTTAAGGAGATTGACTTTGAAAGTTAATTGGATGAAAAATTATTTTTTGGAATTAACGGTTTTTAATTTTTTTTTTGAGGACAAAAAATTCAATTGTTGAAAAGTTTTGAGAGAGGATTAAAATTTACTGTTAGTTTTGTGGTTCGAGGAAGTGCATTTCAAGTAAATTCAGAAAGATCATCAATCTTTTTTGAGCGATTCGCTGAGTTTAGCGATGAAATTTGGTGAAACAGATTGTTCTGACATGTCATTGAACATGTCGACGCCTCTGTTTGACATCGAATCGAATTTCATTTCGACACTTTTTTGATATTTTGGTTTAATTAATTATTTTGTTGCAGTTACATTGGCAGATTTTTGATAAAATTTTGTAAATTAATTATTTTTTATTTAAAATTTGACATTTTTGAATTAATTTTCTATCGTTTTAATAATTTTAATTCTGAATTATGAAAAAAAATAAAATAAAATGAAGACACCAAATTTACAATTTTTTTAGAGAAAATATTTAATGGATTTTTTTTATGATTTCAAAGTAAAAAAATAATTCTAATAATTAAAAAAAATAATAAAAAAATTAATTATTTAAAAATAATTTAAAGATTTAATTACAGTAATTTTTAGTTCATTAAAATTTTAAAAATATTTAATAAAAATTTAAGAACAAAAAAATATTGTTTATTAAAAAAAATAATTTAGATTAAATTAAAAATAAAAATAAAATTTTATTTTAAAAAATATTTAATTATTAAAAAAAATTAAAATTAATTTAATTAAATAAATTAAAATAAAAATAAAAGTCAATAAATTTTAATTAAATAAAAAAAATAATTATTTTTAATTTCAAAAAAATTTAAATTTTTAATAAATATAAAAATAAAAATCAATAAATTTTAATTAAAAAATTTTTTGGAAAAAAATAAATAAATAATTTTAAAAAATTTTATTTAATTAAAAAATTAATAATTAAATAAAAATCAATAAAATACTTAATTAAAAAATGAGTGAATAAAAAATTTAATTTGGAAAAAAAAATAAATAAATAATTTTAAAAATTTTATTTAATTAAAAAATTAATTAATAAATATAAAAAATAAATAAAAATTAAAAAATGAATGAATAAAAAATAATAAAATAATTAATTTTAATAATTTAATTATTTTGATCAAAATAAATTATAAATTAGAAAAAAATTCTTGATTTCATTCATAAAACGTAAACTGCACATTTTCTTATAACTGTTCAAATTAAAATAAATTATAAAAAAATTTCCAAGTCACTCCTTTAAGTCACATTTTTTTTTTTTAATTTTTTAACAAAGCAAGGTTCATTTCATTTTATTCAACAATTTCCTTTAAAAAAATCGTTTCCAAGAAATTTTTTGTCTGTCATCCTTTAAATAAACTTTGACAACATCTGATTCACCGCGACGTGAACTTTTATAAATATTTATTCTTGAAAAACCTGTCAAAATGCACGTAAGTCGCCAATCCACATTTTTTCATGATTTATTGTCACTCGTCAACTGGTAGCTAATTTGTTTAGCATTGATTGACATTGCCCCATAATGGGCATTACATTAATATTATTATTTATTATTTAGAAAAAAAAAATAAAAAAATGCAACAAAATAAAAACTGGAATGTGACTGTCGTCGTGCAGCTCAAAGACGATGATGATGCGTAATCTACGAGATTTTTATTTATTTATTTATTTTAATCCGTGTTATTGTTATTTTATTATTATTATTAGTTACAATACGAAACATCATGTTGTTGCATCAAACAAGTAGTCGAAGTAAAAAAGAGAGAATGAGACATTATTGGCATTACTTGGAGCGTGCATTGTTATTCTTGTGTCAACAATTGAGGATTACACATGTTATTTTTATGACTTATTTATTGAATATTGAGTGTACGGGACACGATCGCACATAATTAATCACCGATTCCGAGCGCACATCCATCAAAAGTCGTCGTTGTTGTTGTTGTTGTTATTATTTCACACGCCCGTCATCGACGGAACACGACGAATATGATAATTTTTTGACGTGCGCTGCTTTTCATGCAAATGCAGGCGAATGGAAAATGCAATGAACGGCGAGTCAAGTGACTAATAATCAAATAAGATGATTTGTCAATCAAGATTTTTTTTGCTTTGATTTTTTTATAGAACTTTCGATTTCTTTAAAGAAAAAAAAAATAATTTAAGGATTTAATTAAAAAAATAATTAAAAATATTTAATTTTTGAATAATTTTTAATTTTTTTTAATCTTTAATTTTTTTTATTTTTTATTTCAATAAAAATAAAATTAATTAATTATTTATTAAAATAAAAATAAAATTAATAAAAAATAAAAAAAATACTGAAATAAAAATAATTAATTAATTTAAATAATTGAATTAAAATTAATTTTTAAAAAAATAATTTATTTATTTTAAAAATTTTGTTAATATAAATATTTTTAATATCAATTAATTTTTATTATTTAATACCAAATTTAAAATTAATTATTTTAATTTATTTTTTTAATAATAATTTAATTAAATAATTTTAAAATATTTTAATAATATTTATAATTTTTAATATTTAATAATATTTTAATTTTAATTTTTAATAATTTAATAAAATTAAATAAAAAAATTATTAATAATTTTTTATTAATTTTTTTGTAATAAATTTTTATTTTAAAAAAATTTTATTAATTATTTTGAGTAAATTTATAAAACAAAAAAAATATTTTTTTTACATTTAAATATTTAAAAAAAATTATTTATTAAAAATTTATTTTTCTCTAAATTAAAAATAAATCTTTAATTTAATTTTTATTTTAAAATTTTTAGCTGAATTAAAAAAAATAATTTAAAAAAAAATATTATAAAATTTATTTTTTTGTATAAAAAAAAATAAATATTTATTTATGAATTTCTTATCACAAAATTTATCATTTTTCGAGTCAACTCAAACATATCCTCTTTTGGTGTCGTTCGATCACTTGAACGCTGCTTGGGGAATTTATTATATTTTTTTAATTCATTGTCAAGTTGATAATCGGCGCATAATGATTTATTTCATAAAAACACACAAAAAGTGTCTATTTGCGATAATAAGCATTGAGTTACCTAATCAACATGCATTGATGAGCATTGATTTGCTGATAAATAAATTTAATAATAATTGTTTGATTTTTTTTTGCATCATTATAAAAAAATACAAAATAAAGGATTTTGATGCAAAATAAATATTTTTTAGAAAAAAACGTGCAATTAATGCAATTTGCTTGTGTTAGCAAATAATAGAATAAAATAGTAGGTACTTCTAAGTGAATCAATGAAAAAAAAGGGAATGGTTTGTCGGTAACTGCAGTGATTGTCGCAAAATCCATAAATGGTAATTCTGTGTTAAGGTCAATTAATAAATATTTTTGTTGTTTGTTTGTTTCCTCGTTTGTGGCTTAGTTGACCCAAATTAGTGACCTAACTATGAAGATTTTATGGGAAAATTTTTTATTTTTAATTAAAATTTATATTTTTTTAACGATTTAATTTTTTTTAAATTTATTGAAGAATTTTAAGATTTTTTAAATTAAAATTAAAAATTAAATTCAATTAATCTAAAAAATAAAAATAAATAAATAAAATTTTATTTATAAAAATTTTTAAAAATAAAAATAAAAATTTTTAAAATTAAAAAAAAATGGTTTAAAATTTGAAAATTAATTTAAGCCTAAAGTAGTAAATTTTTTTTAAAATTATAAATTATAAAAAAAAATTATTTAATAAAATTATAAAATATTTTTTTAATTTTTGTGATAAATTTTATTAAAATTTAATAAATTTTTGAAGAATAAAAATTATTTTCTTTAAAAATTTTATAAATTTCTCGATAAAATGTTAAACTTATATAAAAATTCTTAATATTTAAAAATTTTTCATTCAATAATTCAAAATTTCCATAAAACTTCAACTCATCATAAAACATCAAAAATTGACATTTAAAATCTCCTTTCGAGACCAAATTTGACATTTTCAATCATCTTCAACGTCAATTCTTCCATCAAACATTCCGAACAAACTGCTAACGACACATTTCAGTTCGTTCCTTGTCACTTTTTTGACAAACCTCAACATCTGACACATTTCCATTTTTAACTTTATTCGTATTATTATTTTAATGACAATAGGAGACATCAATCAGAAACTTACCAAAACTTTATGCTAAAATTATTCGTAATTTTTTTTTTATTTTTATGAGAATTCCACGAGATGATTTTGTACAAAAAAGCGCAAAAATCATCAATTATTGCAGCAGTGAAAAAAGGTAATACGAAAAAAAATTATTTAAAAATTTATTCAAAAAATGCACTTTTTTGAACGTATTTGGTTGTGCGAGGCATTGTGAAGGTCGTATGGATAAGTGACTTACCTTTTTGCGCGTCTCGTCGAATAAGGCGATCAAACTTTCACGTGCCGACTGAAATGGATTTGAGGACATAAGGCTTCGCATGTAGAAGTAAACGGCATCGATTTTGCGTTTCTGTGAAAATTTTAAAAGAAAATTTTTGTTAAAAACTGATTTTTTTTAAATAAAAAAGTAAAATTTATCAAAAAATTAAAAAAAAAATTTTTTTTAATTAAAATTATAATTTATGAAATTTTTTTTAATTATTTTTATTTTTTTATTCAATAAAAATAATAAAATAATATTTTTAAATAAATTTTTAAATTTTTTTCATAATAAAAAAAAATATTTTTTTTTTAAATTAAATTATTTTTTTAAATTATAAAAATTTTTTAGAAATTTTAATTTTATTTTTAAAAAATTAATTTTTAATAAAAAAAATTAATCAATTTAAATTGAATTAAATTTATTTAGAAATTTTAATTTAAAATATTAAAAAAATATAAAAATTTTTATTAAAAATAAATTTTGAAAAAAAAGTTATTAAATTAATTTAATTTAATAAATAAAATAATAAAAAATTAATTTTAAAAATTTTTTTAAAAAAATAATTTTAAATAAATTTTAAAAAAATCTAAAAATTTTTTTTTTAAATTTCAATAAAAAAAATAATTTTTAAATATTATTGAATTTTATTTCAAATTAAAAAAAATAATTTTAATTAATTATTTTAAAATTTAATTTAATAAAAATAAAAATAATTTATTTTTTATTTTAAAAACGAATTTTAAAATAAATTTTAAATAAAAAATTTTAATTTTTTTAACAAATTTAAAATATAAAAAAAATATTTTTAAAAAAAATTCATTGAGAATAAATATTTCATTTTTAAAAATAATTAAAAAATTAATTATTTTTCGAAAAATTAAATAAAAATAATTAAAATTAATTTTTTTAAGATAAAAATTAAAATTTTCTCACCGAATAAACCGAAAGTAAGGCAAGTTGATTGTAAGGTCTCCCATTTTTAGGCAGCACTTGTTGTGCCTTCGTGTACCATTGTTTAGCTTTCGAAAAATTGCTCGACTCATTCACGAGTTCTTTATATCGTGCCAAGTCTCCCAAGTAAATCAGCACTTTTTGCGTCGCCACAAGCGCAAGTTTCACGAATTTTTGGTCTTCTGCCGCAACGAGTGGTTGATACATCCTCGCCAATGCGTTCGCTCCCACAAATTCATCGAGTTTAAAATTGTAACGTGCTTCGAGAACGGGAATTATTTGCTCCCAATATTTCACTCCCGGGTCAATAATTTCCATGAGTTTCGTTTTGTAGAATTTTTTCGATTCTTCGTCAATATTTTCACCCAAAGGACGTCTCAGGAGCTCAATTATGTTGTAAAAAAGCATTTTCCAACAATGTTGCTCCACGTTTTCGATCTCGCAGAATTTAATGTCGTGTCGCAAGAACTCGATAAGACATTGTTGACCTCCGGCTCGGATGTCGTTGTATCTCTGCCATTCCTGAATCGAGAGAAAAATGAAGAAAAATTAAAATTTTACGTTCCGTCGACGATTTTTCGCACACATTACTTGACTTACCCGGAACAGCTCCTTGCTGTCCACAATTCGCATGAGATCGAAGTCAATTTCCCGCAAATTTTCGATTAATTGAGCATTATGGATTTTTTTGTACGCCTCCGAATTGGGGTCATACCACGTTGGATGCGTGCCCGGAGGAATTTCCGCCGAAATGGAAGTTCGATTTTTACGTTTGTCGCTGTTTGCGGAGAAATTTTTGTAATCCAGCAAATTATCCGTGGGCACCGATCGATTTGTCGCACTTTGAGGACGCGTCACAATTATCGGCTTTTCCGGATTTTTCGGATCAAAAAGCGTGCGTTGAACCAAATTTTCCGCATTGCCGCCATTCAAGAGTCTCTTGTTGACACTCGACGTTGTGCGTTCCCGTTCGGCTTCTTTCACGAGCATCGTTGAGTTCGGAAGCACAATAATTCCGCTGGAAGAGTTTCGTTCCTTTTTCAGATCGACCGCATCCACAAATTGTTTCGTCATTTCGGCAATTTTTGTGGCATCGCTGACGTCAGATTTGCCTCCCAAGGGCGTTCGCCAATTCGTTGGGTCGCGTTGAAAGCGTTCCGAGCTGTTTTCACGACTAGATGAGAAGCGGTTGTAGGCGCCTCCGCGATCGTTGCTGTTCTCGCGACTGTTGACAGTCGAGGAGGAACGACTGTTTTTGCGACTGCGAGAACGCACGGGGTTGTAAGGGACCTTGAAATGATCAAAGTCGGAAGATTGGGGTGGGTTGCGATCCATGTTGGAACGAGAGTGACTGAAAAAGTTTGAATTTTTTGATTAAAATTTGATGAAAGGTTATTTTTGAGTTGAGAAAATTTTATTATTTCAATTTTTTGTTGATTTTCATTAAAATTTTTAGATAAAAAATTGAAAAAAAAAATAAAATTTAATTAAATATAAAATTTTAAAAATTATTATATAAATTAAAAATTAAATTATTCTTTTTTAAATATTTTTTTTCTTTCAATATTTTTAATTTTAGTTGATGTTTATTTTTTTTTATTTTAAAAATAGTTTTTAACTTTTTTTTGTCTTATTTTTCTTGAAAAATATAATTATAAGAATTAAAAAAAATATAATAAAACTCAAAATTTGATTTAAAAAAATCTTTGGATATATTTAATATTTGAAGATAATTAAAATAATTTTTTTTAAAGGAAAAAAATTTAAAAAAAAAATATAAAAATTAATTATTAATTAATAAAATATATTAACTGCATTAAATTGTTAATTTAAAAAATAATAGTAAAATTTGAAAAAATAATTCATTATAAAAAAAAATAAAAATATTAAAAATTATTTAATTAAATATTTTTAATTTTTTTATAATGAATTATTATTTAATAATTTTTCTAAAATAAAAATATTACGACAATAAATTTTTTAAAATAATTTTCAAAATTATATTAAAAAATTATTGAAAAATTACGAAATTATTTAAAATGAAAATTAAAAAAAAAAAAAATTAAAAAAATAGATTTTAAATGAGAGAAGAAAATTTAATTTTTTCAATTTTTTGTAAATTTTATTCGATATGAAAACTTTTGTACAATTTTCTCATTTTTGATTTTTTTTCCTCAAAAAATTTTTATTTATTAAATATTTAATTTTTTTTTTAATATAATTTTTATTGTGAAAAAAAATAATAATCTTATTAAATTTTTAATTATTTTTCCTTCAAAAATAATTAATTATAAAAAAAATAAAATTAAAATATTTAATTAAAATTAATTTTTTAAAAATAATTTTTAAAGCAAAATAAAAATTTATTATTAAAATTTTGCGAAAAAATAAATTATTATAAAATTACGAGAAGCAGAAAAAAATATTAAGATAAAAAATACAAAAAAAAATAAAAAAAAAATAATTAATATAAAATACAAATTTTAATTACATAATTAAATATTTGATTAATTAAATAAATTTATTAAATTAAATAATTAATTAATAAAGTTTTAATAAAATAAAAAAATTAAATTAATAAAAAAATCTCACAAAAATCGAAAAAAAATAAAAATTTAATTTTATATGTCACAAGAAAAATTTGAAATAATTAAATTTTCTCAATTTTTAAGTTTAAATGATAAAATTTTGTTCGAATCTTACGTCTTATTTTTCTTTTTATTTCCATTTCTGGATGAAATGCGTGAAAAAAATGCCAAATTTTTTATAAAAAAAATTTCCAAATTTTGCTTCAACAAGATTAAAAATCTTACCTTCTATTGGAGCGTCGTCCATGATATAAATTTTCATTGCGTTTACGTTTTTCGTCTTCCTCTACTTCTAATGACCAGTCCTAAAAAAAATTCAATTTTAAATTTTTTTTCATTAAAAATAAAAAAAAAAACTCACGAATATCACAGAATCTTTTCCTCTGGGTGGCAAATCCGCAATATCACGTCGTCCTTCGTTGGTTTGTTGTTCGCCCGGCATATTTGTGTTTTGCGCTTTGTAGTTGTTGTAATTCTGTTTCCAGCCTTTGTTTCCGTAATTTTTGTTATTGTCGCCTCTTCCGCCGCCGCCGCCTCGTGGATAATCGGGACTTCGTGTTCCGTGACGTCGTTCGTAGTCGGGTTTGTTGTTGCTATTGCTGAAAATGCGAGTCCCGTTGCCCGAGCTGCGTTCCAAGCTGCTATTTCGACTACTGTGACGCGATCCGCGTTGATCCGAGGAACGACTTCGACTTCGCATCGGCGATCTCAAAGGTCTTCCGTGACTTCCGCCGCCACTTTTTCCATTATTTCCGTAATTATTCGCGTTGCTCGAGCCGTAAAAGTTGTTCCGATTTCCGCGATTTCCCTTATTGGGCAACGTTTGGGTGCGATTTGCGGGCGATTGTTGCTGATTTTGCTGATTTTCGAAGAAATCGAGCGGCAAATTGTTCTCCTGAAGCCATTTTCGCTGGAAACGCGGCGGCATACTCTCGATGTTCGACGGGCAGTTCGGAGGCAATTGCGGATTGTTGTTGTTGCTGCTGCCGATGGAATTTGTTACGGCGAGCGGAGGTTTTTTGTCGCGTCGAAAATTTCCGCCTCCGGAATCGCCGCGCGCCGTGTGTGGTCCCGCATCGGACGTAAATGTGTTATTTGTGGGCGACGATGTGACATTTGCACTGTTCGTGTTACTGCTGATGGCCCCATTATTTGCACTGCTATTTCCCCCTCCGCCGCTATAAAATGCCTGATCGGGACGCTTCAGGCGTCGCTGCACACTGTTCTCGGGCTTGTGACTGTAGTTGCTTGTTGTACTGAATTTACCTGAATTTTTGCTCTTTTTTTCCATTGTTTTTTTGTGCTTTTCTTTTCTCAAATTTTGTATTTCTTCATACTTTTGGAATTAACATTCAGCCTAATGCGCATTTCGAATCCGCGCTCGTTGTTCCGATTGACCATAACACGGCGATTTTAGCCAATCAGAAGAGATTTTGACTTCGAACCAATCAGAAAGGCGGAAAAGGATGCACTTTGTCGTGATTGGTTGAATTTTTTTGAATTTCGCATTCGGAAACATATGATCGATGAGGCGCATGAAAATGAGAAATTTGATTTGCGAGGGAAAGTCGTTATCAGTAAAAGAGCGCCAAATTACATTTTTCTTAAAATATCATTTAAAAATATAAAATTACGAATTTTATGAAGATATTTTAAGATTTAATTCATTATTTATTGAATATAAGATTTTATTTTAAAATTTTTTAAAGAAAAAAAAATTAACAAGAAATTATTCAAATTGTTCTAAAATGGCGCTTATTGAGAATTAATTTTTTTTTTAATTATTTTTTTAATTAAAAAAATTTAGAAATTTTAAGCATATTTTTGTGAATTTATTTCTTTAAAATGAAAAAAAAATTTTTTTCAATAATATTAAAAGTCGAAATTAAATTTTTTAGAATGAAAACTAATGAAAAATTTAAAGAATAAAATCAAATTTTCACTTAATAGTTGTAACTTTTTTCCGATTGAAAAAATTAAGCAAATCAAAGATGAATTCTGAACTGATACATTATAAATATTGAAAAAAAATTTATGAAAGTTAGATTTTCAATATTATTCTTTGAGTTAATAAATTGTAAAATTTTAGAAAAAAAAAATTTTACTTTTTTAAAATTTTAAAATTTTAAATATTTTCTTTAAAAAAATTTTTATATTTTTAAAATATTTATTTTTTAATATTTTGAATAATTTTTTAAATATTTAAAAAATATTTTTTAAAAAAATTAAAATTTTTAATTTTATTTTAATTTTTAATTTAATTTTATAGAAAATTTTACTCGATATTCAAATAATTCTTTGAAGATGATTTTTTTTCAAAATTTAAATTTTATGAATTTTCTGTTATTGATAGAAGTAAATGAAAAAGTATATTTGAACTAAAATTATCAAACAAAGCAAAATAGTACAAAAATAAAATTCAATAAACAAACATTGATCTTACAAAAATTGGCGCGAAAAATTTAAGATCAAATAATTTCACATTTTTGAACTCCTCTTACATTTTTATTGATCTATTTCGATAAAAAAGCAAAAAACTTACCTTTTATATTAAATTTGTTTAATAAAATTGAAGAAAAATAACTTTCAAAGCGAAAACTAACAAATTTACCTTACATAACCTCAAAACTCAAAGAAAACTTGAAATAATTTTTCAAAATAAATAAAACAAATTTCATTTTATAATTTTTTGTTCATTTTTTATTATTTTTTAAATTTTTAGTTCATTGAGCATTTTTATAGTAACATCATTTTTTGTTTGTTTTTATCAGAAATTTTTTTTTAATTATTTTTTATTTTTTTGTTTGTAATTTCTATATTTACTTTTGTTTCACAAAAAAATTCTATACAATTATTTTTTTTTATTTTTAAATTGGATAGCAAAGTTTTGAAATATTTTTATTCTAAATATCATTTATTTATTTTTTTTTAATTTTAAATTTATTTTGGTTGATAAATCCAAATCATCATCGAATAATTTTTTTTTAATTATTTCTACATTCATGTGACTTTTTAAATTTTTTGTGCTTCATTTTTTGACAGATTTTTTTACATTTAATATTTTTTTTCTATTTTGAGTGGCTTTTTGGGAGAACAAGGAATGTATTTCTTTGTTTTTTTTTGTCTTTAATAAAATAAATATTTTATAAGAAAAATTTTACTAACATTAACAATAATTTGTATGACGCGATTTAAAAAAAAATAATTAATTATAATTAAAACAAAAATAAAAAATTAAAATTAAATATTACAAGTATTTATTTTATGGAAGGCAAGAATTATTATTATTATTTATATTTAATTATTTAAAAATTAAATTAAATGAAAAGTTGGTAAAAACTAATTTTTTCATTTTTTTTAAATACAGGGATAAAAATATTTTTTTGGAATTGTAATTAAATTTACAATAATTACTCTAACATTGATCCGTTTTCTATAATAATATTTCTTGTTGCTTTTTCAATCTTTTTTTCTTCTTCGCTACAATTAATTCTATGACGATTCTCGACGATATTCTCGTCGATAATTTCCTCGTAATCGGGTTCGTCGTCGTCTTCGGTGTCAATTTCGTCATCAAAGTCCTCATTTTGTGAGTTTAATGACGAAATCGACTCCGCGTACTTTGGTTGATCCTATTTTCGTCTACGGATTTTTGGCGGTTTCTCTTCCGCGGATCCGTTATTCGCTGTGATCGACGACGAGCTCATCCGTTCCGCGCTATTTTTCAAGCAATTGATCAAAAGTCTGAATTGCATAACTTGCATCGCCGTAACGCTCGGATCGCTGCACGTTTCGAGCCATCTGAGGAATTTTTCGCCATGTTCCAACGCTTCGCTCGAAGATTTGACACTTTCGTCTTGATCGCTCGCAGCGCCCTCTCCATTGTCACTCTTTTCGTCGTTATTGTTGTTGTTGTTGTACAAAACGTTATCGAGTTCCTCTTTGACTTTGACTTTGTCGCTGCTGTCGTTGCCTCCCTCGGAGTTTACGGGACTCGCAGGCTCAGATTCGGGCGTTTCTTCATGGGGGGAATTCGTGTCGGGATGTTGGGAGAGATCTTCGGGCTTTGGTGTCGAACTGTGACTTTCGTAGTTGTTGTTGATATTGTCGTTTTTGGTCAGTTGCGAGTACAGGATGTTCTCGTAGGCCTTTTGGGCGGCGTTATTGGCATTGGGTGTGCCCGGTTTCGTGTCTGTGGGCGTGAACGAGGCGCCGAAATTTTTGTACCATTGCCAGAACCACGAGGTTTGTTTGGAATCGACTTCGGGCGTTGACGAAGTAGGCGGGGTTTGACGCGGCGTATTGATAATTGGGGGCGTGGGAATTCGCGTGATGGGCGTTGACGGGTTATTTTGAAATTGGGGCGACGGCGAGTTGTCTTGGGGACTAGAGGGGCGTGGCAATTGCGAATAGAGGTTATTTAAGCCGAGCATCGTTTGTTGCGACTTGAGCCAATACCACAAAGCATCGTCGACGGGGGCATCTCGCCCCGCCCCCTGCGCTGCTTGTTGCTGTTTCTTGTATTTGTCCATGAAATTTGTCATCCCGGATAATTCTGTGCTCGATTTTTGCTGTAATTTTGCGAGATTTTTCACCGTTAACGATGGGGATTTGTCTCCGCCCTCAGGACGACCCGGACTATGAGGATTTGGCTTCATCGAACGATTACTACTGCTTTTATTGCTGCCGCTTGCATTAACGCCGCTTAATCCTGACATCGCTGCTAAGCTTGGATTGTTCAGTTGTGCCAGCAGATTCAAATTATTCGCGATATCGTTGAAGCTGAGCGCTAAGGGGCTTTGTCCCAATCCCGACATGCCCGATAAATGACTTAAACTCGTCAACGGACTAATTGCTGCCATCGAAAGATCTCCTTTGGTATCCCCCGTTTTGCCCATATCTGCTCCCCCGAACCCCTTCAAGCCGATATCTTTGCCCGTTTTGCTGCTCAAACCACTTAACGGATTATAATCTCCCATTCCGAGTCCCGTTAAGCCCATATCGCCGCGTTTATCGCTCAAATCTAAACCCATACCGGCAGCAGCTCGTCTCTGCAATTCATCGTACTTCAATTTTCCATTTGCAAAAAAGCTCGAATCGAATTTCATGCGTTTCTCCGGAGGCCCATTCATAAAATCCACGCCCATTGCCGACGCCATTGCATCGGAATTTAATTTTTCTGCATTTTCCTGCGATTGACGCGACATGTAACGCAACTTTTCCTCATTTTTGCACCAACCGCGCAACGTTGACTCAGGTACTCCGATATCACGGGCCACAGACGCCTTTGATTCGCCATCGTGGATCCGCTGGATCGCCTCGATCTTGTCTGTGGCCGTGAGATGGCGCAGCGGGCGCTTTCCCTTCGTTGCCGGCGGCGTCGGCATGTTTAAGTTGGGCATTGGCATGGCCATCATCTGAAAAAATAAGAAAAAAAAATTTTTTTAGGTTAAGTCATTTTTGCATGAAATCCGGTATGAGAGTGGTTTTTGTTTACGAAAAGTGCCGGGTTACTCACACAAAAGAGAAATAAAAAAAAACGTACGAAGCACTCACGAGTGACGAAAACAACCGGTTGGGTTGTAGTAAATTTTATGAATGAAACTACATCATATGTTTGGTGCACGACGACGACGACGACGACGCACGAATTGTAGGGGGTGTATGTGACACGATGCACAATTACGAACATGCACGAACATTTTTGCAATAAATTAAGATGAAATTATTTTTTATTCTTTTTTTTATGAGAAAAAATCAAAAGATTTTTTTTCTTTAAAATTTATTTTTTAAAATATTTAAAAAAAAAGTTAAATATTTTTTTTATGCAAAAATATTATTTTTGATGAAAAAGTACAAGAAAAAATCAAAACTGACCATTGTCCGACGGTAAAATTAATTTACTTTAAAAAAAATATTTTAATGATTAAATTTAAAATTTTTATTTAATTTTTGCATTTTTTATTTTTTTTTAATTTTAATTTAAATTAAAATATTTATTTAAAAAAGTAATATTTTAATTTTTCTTAAAATTTGAAAATTAATTTAATTTTTTTTTTTCTATTTTAGTCGAAAATATTTTGTTTATTTTGAATGTTAATAAAATTTTAATTAATTTTTTAGAAATTAAAATAAAAAAGAAAAAATAATTTTAAAAATGAAATAAAATTAATTAAAAAAATATTTTAATTTAAAAAAAATTAAAAATTTAATTATTTGAGTTTAATTTTAATTAAATTTATCAAAAAAAATAAATAAATTCATAAAATTTTTAATTTCGCATTAAAATTAAATTTCATTTAATTTAAATAAAAATTTAATTTAAGAAATAAATACAACAAAAATTAATAAAAAAATATTAAATATTTTATAATTTGAATTAAAATTTCAATCATTTTGAATAAAATTCATAATACTCAATTTTTCATTTAATTCATTAAATAAGAAAATAAATTCATTTTAAAAATTTCATTATAAATTTCAAGAAAAAAAATTAAAAATATTCTATACAAAAAATATATAAAATAAAATTAAATTAATTTAATAAATAAATTAAAAAATATATTAAATTTTAGATTTTTAATTCAAGTAAATTATTAAAATTAAATTTAAATGAAAAAAAAAATTAAATAAAAATTTAATTTCAATTAAAAAATGAATTAAAATAAAAATGCAAAAAAATTGAAGAAAACTTATTAAAATTATTTTTAAATAAATTTTAAAATAAAAATATAAAACAAAAAAAAATCTTTTAATTGAGATAAAAATAAAATATTTAATTTATTTAATTAAAATTCATTAAATAATTAAAAAAAAATAATTAATTATCAAATAAAAAAATTCCGCAAAAATATATAAAAATAAAAAGAAAAATCCTGACCAACCTCAAAAAAATAAACAAAAATAATTTCTGTCTAGCCAACATTTACGCACTTTTCTTTTAAGGCTTCTTTCATACATTTCTCGTTCGGCAGTAAATAAAATTCTCATAAATTTTTATATTGCCTTCTTTTTATTTTCCTTTTATGTATTTACAAGAAACAGACTTTCGTACAAGGAAAAGAAAACGAAGACGAAGAAGAAAAAAATCTTTAAGGAAATCAGAAAAATGTTGACCTTTTTATGACTCAATTTTTACGACATGATGATTGATTCCCAAATTAGGATAAATTTTCGTAAATAAATCTTTTTACGCCATTCATTCATAAAAATGCGGAAAAAACAACAACTTTCACTCTCAATTTTTACTCCGTTTTTTTTTTCATTTTATATTATTATTTAGAAAGAGAGAGAGAGCGCACAAAAAAAGTTCTATGTAATAAATTTTATTAGCCTCCTTTTTTAAATACTTTTACTTTCAACACACTTTTTTCTGTAGTACAATTTTTTTTTACTTTTTTTTTATTACATTAAGTTGTAAGTATTATATATATTTTTTGTACTCTGCACTACTTTTTTTATAAAATAATATTTTTTTAAATAGGCTCCGTAGATGCAGCTACGGACCTAAAAGTAGTTAAAAAGAGGCTGTTCCTCCTCCGGTGCATGTGCAACGTGTGTATGCGCATGCTGTGTGTCGTCACCCAACCCATTCCAGTCAAGTGCAAAAAAAAATTTAAAATCCCAACTTTAATCCGTGTTGGTCTATGTGTAATTTTTTTGTATTAAAGTTAACTTTATCATTATATGGTCACATTATCGGTCACACACATTTCCACGTATAATTCTACAAGTACATGGAATTGATAGAAACATTGTTTTCATTGTATAATAATGATATAAATGGTAATGATAATGACTTTTAAAATATTATATAAATAGGAAAAAAAATAGTACATTATGTGAAAAAATATAAAAATAGAGTGCAACGTGAGTAAAATGTGTGTCGGATTTTTTTTTTGTATTATTATGTTTTGTTATTATTTTACTATAATTGTGGAAAAGTTTGTGAAAAGCGAGTTTATTTTTATATTTAATTAATTATGCGTTATTATGAAATTTTGTTTATATAAAAAATATGTTTGATGGAGTTGTCAGGTATTTTTTTTTTTTTTTTATATATTTTATGATTTATGATATAATATTAATATATAATTTAATTTTTTTTTTATTTTTATTAAATTTTAAAATAAATATTAAAAGTTTTTTAAAGAATCATAAAAAATTAATTTTTTAAATATTTTTATGAATATTTTTTGAAATATATAAATTTTTTGGATTTATTATTATTTTTATATTCATAAAAAATTTATTTTTAATTTATTTAATTTAATTTTAAATTTATTTTTTTTTTTATTTATTTATTAATATTATTATTAATTTATTTTTATTTTTTTAATTTAAAATAAATTTTATAAAAATTAAAATTATTTAAATTAATTATTTTAAAATTTTTTTTTTATATTTTTCTTTTGAAATTAAATTATAATAAATCAAAAATTATTAAAATATAAAATAATTAAAAATTTTGTAATTGACAATTATTCGGAAAAATTAAACAACAACAAAAATTAAGTTTACCTATTGAAATGGGAGGAGCTAATTTCGTCGTTGAATCATATTTTTCGATTGTTTTAAGCTTTTCGGTCAAAACACGTTTTTTTAAATTTACTTTTTTATGCAATTGTGACAATTTCTCGCAATTGCATGAAAAGAATATTATTAAAACAGGTAGAAAAATTAAGATTTTTGAATAATTTAGTAGACAAAAATTATTAAAACAATAGAAATTTATTGTTTCAGGTACAAAATGCACTAAAATATTGATGAATGTTGTTAGAACAAGATTTTTAGCGAGAATTTTGTGTTTGAAGAAGCACTTTGAAATTATTGAGAATTTTATTGTGAAAATTTGAATTTTAAAGTTAATTGCTCAAATATTTCACAAGATATTCTTTTTTAATTTTTTTTTTTTTTTTGTATTTTAAATTTTTTTCGTCGTAATTTTTTTATCACAAACTGAAAAAAAATTATAAATTTGATTTTTCAATCAATTTTCTACTTAAATAATTAAAATTTAATATCACATTAAATTTTTTCATGTCTTATTGAAAATTTAATTTTTAAATATTTCACTTAATTTTTTTTTTTTAATAATTTTATTTTAATATTTTTTATTAATTTTTATTTATAATTAATTTCTTTTCTTTAAATAATTTTTAAATTTTATTTTTTTTTTGCTTCATTTTTCTATTAATTAAATTTTATTAATTTTTGAAAATATTTTAAAAATATTTTTTTTTCTTTTTTTTAATTATTTAAATATAATTTAAATTTATTATTTTTTTCATTTTAATTTTTTTTTCAATTTAAAATTTTAATAAATATTTTTAAACTTATTTTGTATCAAAAATAATTTTTCTTCATAAATATTTAAATTTCCTTCAAATTATTTAAAATATTAATTTATTATTTATTTTCTTGTAATAATAATAAAAATTAATAATTAATCACTGTCACACTATAAAACAATTATTTTAATAATTTTCCATTTTTAATATTTAATTCCATTTAAAATTAATTTTTTAATCATAATTTTCCGAAAAATCACAATTAATAATAAATAATTAAACATTTAACACTTGAAATTCCCCGAAAAGACACAAACACACACACGAGCGACAATAATTTACTCAAAATGCCCCACACACAAACGCAAGTACGGACTCAAAAAGCAACAAATGCTCGCCCGTATAAATTTAATTAACTCCTCAGCTATTGTAATTATTTCTCGCAAAACCGCTACTAAGCTCTTCTCTCGTCGTCGTTGCACTTTCTCTATTATTTTATTATCACAAAACCTTTGTTAGTTAAAATTTTACGCCCGCCAAAAATTTATTTATTAATCCCACGAAAACGAGCGTACGTCGAAAAATTAAACGGTTTTTCGCACGCGGCGAAATTTTTCGGTGCAAAGCACGTTTTTTGGTGCCAAAAAGTGTTCTTACCTGAGAGAATATATGGTGATGTTGATTATTTCCAAAGGAATAAATTCCCTGTAATCCGTCTTGATTAAACTGATTATTAGCCAGAGCACTGCCTTTTATTGCCAGAATTGATATAAAAATTTATTTTTTATTTTTTGACGCGTTTAATTTTTTTTTTTTTTGATTTATTTTAATTTTTTTGGCACATTTATTTTTTTTATTAATAATTATTTTTTTATTTTTTTTTAATTATTAATTTTTTTTCTGCACTAATTTTTAATTATTTTATTTTTTTTTTTTAATTTTTTGGCGAATAATATTTTTTTTTTGAGTTAAATTTATTTAAATATTTTTTTTTAATATTTTATTCCATGTGCTAACACCGCTCGATTCCCGGTCGAAACATCACTGATCCTTTCGATAACAATGTCAAAATAGAAATGCATGCATGTTGATTATTTCGCCACACACATATACTCCTAAAAACTACAAGCCGCACACAACGACGTCGACGTTCCACCACGACGACGACGACGACGACGAAAACGACGATGTTGATGAAAACAACGGACGATATATGTACAACTTGTTATATTATTTCTTATTCTTCGCCTCTATGTATTCTCTTCTTCCGTACAGGCCTCGTACAGACATGCGTCGACGTGTGTGTGTGTGAGTAAAATAATTTGTCTCTACAGAGCTACGGAACGTGGACGAGAGGTTTACGCGTAAAAAGGGCGAACAAATAATAATCACACTGTTGTTACTTTTGGTTATGTGTCCACTATTTCTCTCATGTACACACGATGCGGTGCAGTTTGTTCTAGTTGTTGTTCTTATTTGTACTTTTTTTTGCTGCTTCTTTATTATTTACTGTTCAATACGTTTTAATCCCTGTACACGAAAAAAAATCTATTGACGAAAGATGATGAAGTGCATTTTTATTTTTTTTCGACACAAAAAAAGTATTGCATTTCATGGAGAACTCGAAGTTGTGGGTTCAAAACTTTTTTTTAGGTAAATTTGTCGTTTTCTTCTATTTAGTTGTTGTTAGCTGTAAAGAAAAAAAAATTAAAAAAATTAAGTACGAATTTCGTAAAGTTGCTAAAAAATTGTAAATGTGTGAGTCAATGGTGTTCAACTTCGAGATGGATTAAAAAATGGCACAATAATGGTGCACTGTGATTCATGCAATTTTTCAGTTGGATGAGTAAATTTAATATAATGATGAATATCTGAAGGACTTTTTTTTAATTTTGTTTATTTTCTTAGTTTTTGAGAAAAAATAATTAAATTTTTAATTTTTAACCCTTTGATGTGTAAAAATTTTTAAATTTTATTTATTTTTTTAATTTAAAATTTTATTTTTTTTTTAATTTTAATATTTTTATTTTATTTTTTTATTTTATTTTGTTCTTATTTATTTTTTTACTTTTATTTATTTTAATATTTTTTTCTATTTTTTTTATTAATATTTTATTTATTCTACATTTTTTTGCTATTTTTTAAAAATTATTTATTGAATTTGTTGAATATTTTTTAAATAAACATTTAAAATTAAAGAAAATTTACTTTTATTTTAAAATTCTGTTAACCCTTTAACGAGCAAAAATAATTTTATTTTTGATTTAAAACTTAATTTTTTTCTTATGTTCTTACAAGATGTTAACAAAAAGTTAATTTTTAACAAATTTTTCAATTAAAATTTAATTTTTGTACGATTTCAATTAAGAAATTTGTGATAAATAGAATAAATATTCAAAATACGAAGATTTGTTAACCCTTTAATGCATGAAATTTAAAATTTTCTTTCAAGTAACGAGGTACTTATTGTAAAATTTTAAATAATTTTTGATATTCAGGGTTAATTTTAATATTTTTAATAAAAAATTGCAATTTTAAGACAATTTGAAATAAAACATGATAAAAAAAATGATTGAAGAATCAAATTGTTAACCCTTTACTTCGACAAAAAATTTCTGAAAAATATTTTTAAAAAATTATATTAAAATTTATATTATTTCTATTATTTTTTTCTACTTTAAAATTAAAATTAAATTTAATTAATTTAATTAAAATTTTTTATTTATATTTTTTATTTATTTATTTTTATTATTTTTTTATTTATTTAATTTAATTTAAAAAATAATAAAAAAATCTTACAGCTATGATTTTTAAAAACAAATTCAACTTTTTTATAACAAATTATTTTCTTTAATTAATATAAAAATTTAAAAAAAAAATTAAATATTATTCCTATTATGAGGAAATTATCTATTTTTTAATGATTTTTGCACAAAATATTAATTTAAAATATATTATTAATTAAAATTCAGAATATTAAAATATTTGCTTCAAATATTAAATTAATTTAAATAATTGAAAAAAATTAAAAATAAATAAACAATAATAATAAAATTTTTAAATAAATTTAAAAAAAAATAATTTTTAAATAAATTTGCAAAAAATAAAAAAAAAATCCATAGAAAGAATAATATTTATAAAAAATATTTAAAAATAAATATTAAAAAGAAAATAAATAAAATATAAATTATTTATGGAATAAATGAAACTTAGCAAAGAAAATTTCTAACCTTTAAAAATTTCCATAAAAAATAAATTTAAAGATAAATTAATAAAAAATTACAAATAAATAATAAAAAAATAAATTTATTTAATAAAATTCTAATTTCGACCAAATATCCAATAAAATCCTTATCATTTATCATCAAAAAAAAACTATTTTTGATCAAAACGTGCGTCATTTAACTTCAAACGATGCAAAAATAGAATCTCTGTCCCTCGAGTCGAACACCATCGAACGCAGTGTAATTCTATCTGTACATTTACTTATTTATTTATATATTATTTTTTTGTTCCTTCTACATATAAAAATTAATTCTTACATAGCGGCAAATTTTTTTTTGCTTTTTTTGTATTTCCTCCATTCCACACTATCCCAAAACAAAGTACGCCACGTTGTTACAACAACACGTAGATCTCCCTACGACGACGACGACAATTACTTTGGATCTTTTTTGGCTACTCTCTGCGTTCAGTTAAAGAACCATCTGTTTCATTTTTTGCATGCCTTTTTATTGTTATTATTATTTTTTTTGTGTGTGTGAAACTTTTTCGTCTCGATTTTTTTTTTTGTTTTTTGCACGAATTTGACAATTACTCGTATTATTGTGATAAATGCGTGAAACATGCACTTTTCTTACGTTCTCGCGAATCTTTTTACTTTTTTTTACGGTTTTGCTGCAAAAATGACACGAAATACACACGCGACACTCTACGCGACTTTCGCTAAAAACTTTTGCGTGTTTTGCAGTCCTTTCTGTTCAAAGTTTGGCGGATTTCTGACTCGTGAGGAAAATTTCTAGTAGGAAAATATATATTTTAACTAACTCATGTGTGTCGTGTTACGTGCCGCGTTGAAAGTCGTAGATGCTCCTCCGTACACAGCGAATGGACGCTACAAAATCCGCACATGTCCCTCCGTTTTCTCTTATTATTTCATGTGAGCTGTGCTTTTGTAGGAAAATTTCGTGTACGACGCGTCGTTGGATATCTCAAGCCGAGACGCATATATGGTGCATGTGTCGTGTGTGTGCTTGTGTGTTCTTCCAAGTTTTCTCCAGTAGCTGTGCACACATATTAATATTGAGTAAGGAGTATTTTATAATTGTAGGGTGAACGATTTTACATAATTTTGGTTTTTTGGGGATTTTTTTTTAAATTTTAATTATTATTTATTTTTTTGAAATTATCTAAAAAAAAATTTTTTACTCGATTTAAATTTTTATTTTATTTTTTAATTAAAATTTTAAAATTATTTAAAAAAATTATTTTCGTTATTTTTTTTAATTCTTAAATTTTATCTCATTGACAATTTTTATTTTTTTTTTTATTTTAATATTTTTTTTATTTTCTTTTCTTGTAAAAATAAATAATTAAATTTTAAAAATAAAATTTTAATTGCAACGTTTTTTTTTTAATTTTAAAATTTAAATCTCATTGACAATTTTTAATTTTTTTTTTATTTAAAAAATTCAATGACGAAATTTTTTTTTTCTTAAAATCAAATAAAAATTGAATTTTATCCTTTTCGACAATTATTTATTTTATTTTATTTTTTTTTTTGAGAAGAAAAATTTTAATTAATTAAAACTAATTTTAAAAATTTAATTAAAATCAAATTAAACTTTTAAACAGTTTCAGATTTTTTTAAAAATTATCTTCTAATTTTCTCAATATTATTTTAAATAAAAAATTGAATAAAAAAAATTACAAAAAAAAATTAACATTTTTAATGGAAAATTATTTTTTTTATTTAATTTTTTTATTTTATAAATAAATCAAATAATTAAAAAAAATCTTTTAATTAACCTTTGAGAGAAAAATTACTTTTATTTTCATTTTTTTTTAAATTTACTCAAAAATTTAAATTTTTCTTTCAAAATTGTATATTCGTGAGTCATTTTTTATTTTTTTTTTTAAATTTAATTTTTAATTTTTTTTTAAATTCATTTTTGTTTCTTAATTTCTTTAAAAATTTTATTATTTTACCTTTGATGATTAAAATTTTTTAAGTTTAATTTTTTTTTATTTTTTATTTCAGTTTATTTTGAGCAAAAATATGAATGGAAAATTAAAAAAAAAAATAAAAAAAATAAATAAAAAAAAAAAATAAATTTAAAAAAAAAAAATTTCTTTGCTGAATTTTAAAATTTTTGAAAAAAAATTAAAATTTTTTTTATTGAATAAATTAATTTTAAGAATTTTTGAAATTTTACGAATTAAAATAAAATATTTTTATTTAAATAAAAATTAATAAAATTCTTTTAAAATAAAATTTCAAAAAAATCCTCGTCGCCAATTAATTTTTTTTCAATTTAATTTTTTTTAAAACCAAAAAGAAAATTTTTGATTCACCCTTTTTCCGTGAGTGTGTTGCAAGTTGTACATATTATGCGAATGTCCATCGAACACACAAACACACAGTCACACACGAATCGCACAAATTTCCCTCTTTAGTTTTTCGAGATAGCCTTCGACTATTCTCGCTATCTTCGCGGGTGAGCCAACACACACACAAGCACACACACACACATGTCACGCCAACAACGAAAAACAACAACAACAACTCATGAGAAGACGATGTGTGTTCGGTTCATGCAGGATAGCGGTCGATTTTCGCGTGGAATGAGTCGTGCGGCGCGCTGTGTGTGTGTGTCGTAAGAAAAAGGACCGCTTCGTAGAAAAGTGTGCGAGATAGGTGATTGTATGATTATAATATGAGAAAATTTCGCCTGTGGAATGGGGTAAAATGTTCCTTTAGTCCTTTTTTGCTCGTACGAGCGACGACGGCGGCGATATTTGTCTATTTCGGGTGTGATTGCATATCGCAGCAGCAGCATCAGGGGGGAGGGGGGCGATTTTATAAGAGAGAAATTTATACATGTATTTTTTGATAACTATTCAAAAAAAGGTGCGGGAATGGTGTGAGAAGGGTCGAATTTTAGACGTGCGGCGAACTTTTTTTTTTTTTGAGAATGTCTAAGAGTATTTTAAATACACGTACGGTATACGGTACGCTGTACGGTACGTATGGGGCAAAATGGACATACCGTAGCGAAATTTGTTGTTCTTGTACACAAAACTTTTAGAAACACACAAAATATTCTTCATGTCCATTTATTTAGTTTTGCCTCTTCTCCACGACGACGACGACGACGAGGAGGTTGCCAACGTTTGCATACGACTCATGTAGGTTTTTGAGTGACGGACTGACCGTAGCAGCATCGCCATCGCGAGATGAAAAAGAAGAAAGAGGGGCGGAGAAACTTATTTTACATATTTGTTCAATTTACAAATTTTCTCCGGCAACGTCTATAATTAATGTAGAAAATTACTTGACCAGAAACTTTTAAAGTGCTGGTAAGCAATTACTCTCCTTTAGTTTTTCATGTAAATAAACGAACGAACGGACTTTCGGCAAATATGGCACACACACACGGCAAAAAAGGATGTTGTTGGCGTAACATCATTAAACATTATTTTTGGATGTGTGTAAACTATAATTTATAATGACCGTTCCTTAAGATGAAAGAAGACGAGGGCAAACATTTTTCGACCAAAAGCGGTAATATACGTTTTACGATTGAAATGAGAACAGAGAACGGACCTTTTTTAATTGCAAAATTTGTTTTAATTTTTCGAGACTTTTTGACAGGGGAAGGGATTTTATTCGACTTTTTAGAAAACATAGTTGGTTGAATATTTTATGAGATTGAGGAAAAATTGAAAAGAAAATGTCGTTTAATTGATTTTTTTTAAAGGATTCGAAAGGTTGAGAAGTTGTTTAATTTTAATAAAAATCAATTAGAAATCATTTGAATTTTTTTTTTTTAAAAAAATTTTAATTTAAAAAAAATTTAACGATTTTCTTAATTAATTTTTTTATTATTTTTTTCTTAAAAAATTTTAAGTTTTTTGATTTAATTTTTAAAATAAATTTAAATTTAAAAAAAATTTAATTCATTAGAAAATAAAATTTTAATTGAAATTTTTTTTTTTAATGAAAATATAACAAAAAATTTTACAAAAATATAAAAAATAAATATTTAGATATTTTAATAATATTAAAAAAAAAGTAAAATAAATAATTTAATTAATAAGAGATTTATTTCAAATTTTTTTTCATAAATTTTACAAAAAACTGAAAAAAAATATTTCATTAAAAAAAATTATTTTTAATAAATTTAATTTTTCAAGGAAAATTTTATTTTAACTAATAAAAAATTTCTTTTATTAAATTTTTTAAATAAAAAAATTAAATAAATATTTTTTTTAATTAATAAAATTTTTAAATATAAAAAAATTTATTTTTTATTAAAATTTTTTAAAAAAATTTAATGAAATATTAAAAAATTAGTAAATTTAATTTTTTAATTTTTTTTAAATTTATTTTAATTTTTCTTATGCTTTTAAAAATTTTTCAATGAAAAAATTTCATCAAAAAAAAAATTAAATATTTAAAAATTTTATGTAATTTATTGAAAATATTTTTGTTTAAGATCATTATTTTTTATTGAATTTTAAAAATAATTTTTAAAAAATAAATAAAAAAAATAAATACATATTAAAAAAATTTTTTTTTCAAAAATTGCTAATTTTCTTTTTAATAAATTTAAATTTTATTCATCAAAAAATTAATTATTTTTTTTCGATTAAAAAAATATATTTTGTATATTTAGAGAATTAATTTCAACAAAAAAAATATTTATTTTTCAAACAAAATAAATTTTTTTTTCAAATCAACAAAAAAAAATTATTTAAAAAATTTTAAAAAAATTAAAAAAAGTCATTTTAAAAGTCAATCAAAAAAATCCTCCATCTCATCACACAAAATCCAAATATTTCTCACAAATTCACATCTCGCATCGCAAAATTGTCATCAAAAGCTCCGTGTCATAATCTCGTCTAATCTAATTGATCCGTGTGCGCCAATCTAACTCATTATCTGCCGTATCGCTAAATCTCCATCGTTTCGCCTTCATTATCGCCAATTCGTGAATCGCAACGAACGACTGTCGAACGTTTGTCAGTGCAAACAAACAGCATGTCGTCGTCTAATTTTAAAAACAAACGCGATTTATCTCACTCCCTCGTCGCCACTTTTGCGACAAACGAGAAACGAAGGAAAAACACAAACAACTAATTTTAAAATGCCCATTGACCTATTGAGCGAAAGAGAAGCGATATGCCTGCCCTGATAAGACCATGCATCAAACGCATGTTCACTCAAACAAATCATCGTCGTCGACCATCCTCGTCGCCAAACGTACGAAAAACGGATCCATTCAACTATCAATAATTCAGTTGAACGAAAGGCATTTTAGGTTCCATTGATTTAGTGCATTTTTCGAATGGAGATGCGAATGCGATAAACTTTTTTTTTCTGTGCTTCGTCATAAAATCGTCAAAGTCCATTCGAGTTGCACAGAGAGAGAGAAAAATGCAGATAACTCCATTGTTCCACTCTATTAAGTACACTTCGTTACTTGTTTTTTTTTCTCGTTTTGTACACAAAAATTAAACAATAATCGCAACATGAACCTCATTATTCTTCCTTTTTTCGTTCTTTTGTGATTTTTTTTTCGGGTACGTTCGTGTGTGCATTTCTAATCATCGCTGCATGTGCGCCCGTGTACGACGAACGTAAATCATCAGAATTAGTCAGAGAAGAGGCGACACAGTTATTTACAGTGAATCTACGGAATAATCTTGTCTTGTTTTGCTTACTCACATGCATTTTTTGTGTGCATTTTTGGGAATTGATATTTTATTTTTGTTTGTATTAGTGGGTCTTTTGCTCAGAATTTTTGTGTTTGTTGTAGATGAGAACAAACAATGGGAACAATGCGATTTTATGACGCACTATTTATTCGGAGTTTATGGCAGTTTTTGACGAAAAAGTTGATTTTTAACCCTTTTTGAGGATTTTTTTTTAAAGGTTTTTAGGAGGAAAAAATAATTAAAAAAATACACAATATTGGGATCAAGGACATAATTTTTTTTTAGAATGTTATGACACGGAGCTTTTGATTCAATTTTGCGATGCGAGATGTGAAATTTGTGAGAAAATTTTGGATTTTTGTGAAGATTTAGATTTGTGAATAAATTTTTTGATTACTTTAAATTTATTTTAAAAAATTATTTGACTTCATAAATGACGATTTGGAAATCTTTTGATTTTATTAAAATTATTTTTTTTTTTTGAATTATTAGAAATATTTCTCGTTTTTAAAATTTAAAAAATATAATATTAAAAATAAAATACATAATAAAAAAAAATAATTAATTAATTTTTTTTTTGATGAATAAAATTTGATATTTTGAAAAGAAAATTAAATTTATTGAAAATTTTAAGCAATTATTTATTTATTTTTTTTATTTAAATTAATTTTTTTTTTAATTTTATTTTTTTTTAAATTTAATTTTATTTTTTTTAAAAAAATATTTAAATTTTTTAAAAAATTTAAAATATTTTTTAAAATACTTTAAATAATTTAAATTTTAAATAAATAATTTTTAAATAAAAATTAAAAAAAATTGTTTAATTTATTTAATTTTCTTTTATTAAATTATTTAAAAATTAACATCAAAATTAAAAAAAAATAATTTTAAAAATTTTTTAAGAAAAAAAAATTTAATCAATAATAAAATAAAATCAAAATTAAAAACTTTGCAGAAAAAATAAAAAAAATTTTCTTGAATAAATCGATAGATGATAAAATAATATTTTAAAAAAAAAATAAATTTTTTTAAAATTTTTAATTAAAAAAATTTTTGCTGTTTAAATTTATTTTATTGCAAATAATGGATAAAAAAATTAAAAAATAATAATTTGCTTGAAATATTTAAAAAAAAAAAAATTTTCTGTGAAAAAAGTTGAAAATGTAAAAATTATATTTTTTTTCTGTTTTATTTTAATTTAATTTAATTTAATTTTTTTATTTATTGAATGAAAGAGATACCTAATATAAAATTATTAAAAAAAATTATCAATTTTAAAAGTTTTTCTACCAAAGTTATTTTTCAATATAAATCTTTGCTTTTCTTTCGTGAGATTTAAAAAATAAATTTTATGTAAAAAAAAGAAAAAAAAATATGTAAAATAATTTTTTTTTCACAGTTAAAATAAATATAAATAAATGCGAAAAAAAAATCGTCGAATCGTAATAAAAAACATTAACTCATCTCATCGTCAAACAATTTTCGAATTAATTCCTCCTCCAATCGATAATTTTGACACGAAATCGAATTCGACACCCTCCTGCGATTTCACAAAATAAAAAAAAATCATCTCTTCGCTTGACCCTCTTCGCCGCGCAAAAACATATTTCCTCCTCGCATCGCATCGATTCTCCCCCATCGCATCCCTTTTTTTTCCTAATTTAATCAAATTTCTTCAGAACATCACAAACATTCACGACGACACGGGAACACACACATGGACAACAGCAACCAAGACACACATTGTTCGAGAAAATGATGAAAAAAAAAATCACCCCTATATCCTTTCATTTCACATATTATATGTTGATTATTACAAATGATAATCCAGAGAGTCGCGTAAAGTATATTCACCCGCGCGGCAACTCACACCACTCTCCGTTTTTCGCCAAAGAATCCGCTAAAAACCAACTAAAGGCGAGTTAAATCTTCCGTACCGTACGTATACCTCCGCTGCTAACATATCACATGTCGCACACACGTCTCTGCCGCGCGCTCATGTTATTACACAGCAGCGACATCATTTGTAAGAAGAAATGTACGAAACACGCGAAAAAAGCAAAGCGGAGGGTGAGTTTTTTCTTGTCCATCTCGCGTACGGGCTGTACGGTACGTACGGTATACGGTATTGTGTGTGCGGGGGTTAGTTGTGGGCGATTCAAACGCGCGCGAGATTATGATGATGACGAGATGTTCGATGAACGCCGCATTCACACATGTGTTTTGCCATATTTATCGGATTGGATTGGAATGGGGTAAAAATGTCAGTCAAAGATATTTCGCTGTACGTACCACAGAGCTACGTGGCAGTACGGGGGGAGATGTATGACACGCGGCGCAGCAGCTTATAAGTAAACTAAAGGCAAGAAGAGCGCTGAAAATGGATAGGATATCGGTAACAACACATTTTATGCCATATCCATCCATGTAAGTGTCATACGTACGGTATATACCGTACACAGCGTACCGTACGTACAAATTCGCAAAACAACTGCAGAAAAAGGTTTTTAATACTTAGACATAAATAAATGTGTAACTATATGCGAGAGGCGACCAAACGCCGTTGTTCACGTTGTGATGTGCAATTTTGTTTTTTTTTTCTGCTGCTGCTTTTTTTCATCATCATCCTTTAGGATTGTACTTTACTACTTTGGTCTAGTAGTATGCGAATCGCGCGCGCGAAGGATAAAAGAAAAATAAAAGGAGTGGACGACGGTTGCATGGATGGATGATGGCAAAAGTGTAGAACAAGCGGGCGGCTCGTGTGATACGTGGGATGAGAAATTTTTTCTTTTGTATATGTTTGGCATGATGTTATTTTGTGACGGAGAAGCGGCATGTGTGCCATGCCAATGCCCATACATTATGTAGTGGACTTTTCTTTTTTTTCCTTTTCGCCTTTAACAAGAGCGTTTCTCGGAAAAAAATTAAGGGACAAATGTCTTGAGGAAGAATTGATGGAAGGCGAAAAACTTCAGAAAAAAATTGAAGTTTAAGGCAAAAGCTGAAAGTTGAAGAAAATCTAAAGTTAGTTTAAAAATTGAGAAATTGAAGAAAAAATTAAAATTAGGTTAAAACTTTAGTTTTTACTTTATTTCTCAAATTTCAGCTTTTAAACTAACTTTTAGGTTTTCTTTGATTTTCAGCTTTTAGTTTAACTTCAACTTTTTCTTTCGAATTTCAGCTTTTAAACTAAATTTAGTTTTTACTTTTATGTTTAGCTTTTGGTCTAACTTCTTAAATTTTTCATTAATTTTCAGCTTTTGACCTAACTTTAAATTTTTCTTTAATTTTCAAACTTATTCAAAGCTTTCAATATCAAAGAAAAGGTTTGAAGTCGAAGAAAATTAAAAAGTTAGCCCAAAACCTGAAAATAAAAGAAAAAACTAAAGTTAGGCCAAAAGCTGAAGATTTGGAAATAAAGAAAAAATTTGAAGTTAAGATAAAAGTTGAAAGCCAAAGAAAAACTTAAAGTTAGGTCGAAAGCTGAGGATTTGAACTCAAAGAAAAATTTAAGTCAAATTTCAAAAACTGAAAGTCAAAGAAAATCTAAAAATTATCCCAAAAGCTGAAAGCTAAAGAAAAAATTGAATTTAAATCAAAAGCTGAAATTTAAATTTTTCTTAAATTTTTGGGCTAACTTTTTTTTCTTTGGCATTCAACTTTTATTTTAACTTAAAATTTTTCTTTACTTCTAAATTTTCAACTTTTAGCCTTTCTTTAAAATTTTCTTTAGATTTTAACTTTTATCTTAACTTCAATTTTTTTCTCCATTTCAAAATTTTCAGTTTTTGGCCTAACTTAGATTTTTCTCAAATTTTTAGCTTTCTTTAAACATAGAAACCAAAGAAAAATTTTAAGTCAGAGAAAAATCTTAAGTTAGGCCAAAAACTGAAAAACTAACAAAAGACTGAAGATTTAAGAAAATTCTAAAAATTGTGAAATTCAAAAAAATAAATAAATAAAAAATTGAAAAAAAATTTGAAAATAATGGAAACTAAAAATTAACAAGAAAAACTAATTAAAAAAAAATAAAAATTTTAAAAAATAATAATATTAATTTTAACAAAATTTAAAAATATAATTAATTAATATATAATAATTATTTAAAAATTTTATTTTTTTAAAATAATTATAATTTTTAAAATTAATTATTTTTTTAATTTTTAAAATTTTTAATTATTTTTTTATTTAAATTTTTATTTTTTTTTTAATTTTCTAAAATTTTATTTTTCTTTTAAATTTAATTTTTTTAATTATTTTTCTTTTAAATTAAAATTTAAAATATTAAAATGCGATAAAGTCCCTTTAACCACTTCACAAACCCAACAACATTTTCAATCTCAATTTTTTTTCTTTTTACTTTTTTTTTTTGCTGATGTCTTTCATTATTTTTTGCTCTGTAACCATCTCGTTCGTTATGGAGAGAAAATAATTTATACATTTCACATGTGTGTGTACTTTCCATCGAGAACGACGACGACGACGATATTTTAATACATAACAACATAACACACAAGAAGAATAACGGATGCAGGCCATCGCCATCGGCAATCGAGGGGGAGACGTCGAGATATGCGACGACGACGACGACGAGGACGACGTTTAAATGCGCGACGGTGATTTTTCAGAAAATTTCTTATGTTGGCTTGTCTTTCACATGTGCGAGCTGTACATTTACATTAGTTTCTAGTCGAGAAGAGCCAATGGTCTGCAATTTATGGTCGATAATTTGGCGTCGACGTCGCTGCATTTCTTTGCAATCAACTGCGGAGATCTTGACATGATTTGCGATTTTTTAAGATTTAAAAAAAATTTTTTTCAGAAAAATGATGAATTATCGCCAAAAATGTCCTTGTTGTAAAATAATCAAAGATGACAAAAAAAAGGGACAATTTGTATGAATTTCAACGTACGTCGTGTGGGTAGGTGAATAACAATAAGGCACAATTGGCGAACGAGGAACCTCGTGTGTGATGACGACGACGAGATGGCAAAAAAAGTAAGAAATAACAAAAGTAAAAAGGTTTTGCCAGATAAATTTAATACACAATCACACAGAGAGACACACTCGGAGATCCCTTTTTAAGCTAAAATTGATCGCAGGTAGAAAAAAAAACTGCTGATGGTCAACCATTTTCTCCAAATACGTCAGTATTGTACACGCAAATGTAACTGTTCCAACACAAAAAAAAAAAACGAAAATAAAATGCGTGATTGGTATATTTGTTATTGTTCGTATTTATGAAATTTCAGGGAATCGAGAAATTGATGGATTTTTTTCGTAGGTAGAAAAAAGATGGACCTTGTCACGTGTACACGAACCCCATACCTCATACACGTACAGCCTATAGCGCATATACGGTAAGTACAGAATATACGGAATAATGCAATCTCGCAGGATAATAATATAAAAGGATAAAGGAAATAAATACTTAGCGCGAATTTTAAATCCTTACCTTTTTTTCTCGTTTCGTGTGGATTTTTTTTTGTTGTTGTTTGATTTGTGAACAGAGATGTTAATTTAAAAAAATTTCTTTTTTTGGGTGCATGTGTTGTACAGATGATTATCATTCATTCAAAAAACGGACAGGACCAGCAGGTTTCAGTTGGTGCCTCAAGTTACTCGAGAAGTGAATTGGAAACGAGATTAAATAATTTTTTAATTGAATTCTGGGAACTTTTTTCGTAAGATTTGAAGTTGATAAAGGTTGGAAAAGTATCAATGGAGGTGTATCGAATTGGAGTTGTTTGCATTTAAATTTTGATTTGTTTTCGATTCAGTGAATTCATTAACTGTTAAAATGCTCTAACGAAGAAATTATTTTGTGAACATTCAGATTTTCGAAAATTTTTGAGGTTAATTGAAGAATTTTATTGTTTTCATATGTTTTTGATAGAAATATTTTACTAATTAAGTTTTGATGAACTATTGAAGAGATAAGATTTACGTTTTTAGATACATAAAATTTCGTTGTAGATAAGATATTTAAGATAAAAATATTTTGAGGTTAGTTTTTAAGATCGATCTTTTTTTCAATATGGCGGATTTGATATTTAATATTAAAATTTTATTTTAAGTCAATAATTTTTTTACAAATTAAATTTTTTTACAAAGATCCAAAGTTTAATTAAAGTACCAAATTATAAATAGGTACCTAAACTTAGATTTTGTAAGATTTTTTAATAATTTGTTTAGAAAATATTTTAACAAGTTTATTCAATTCCTAATTTTTTTTTAAAATATTTAAAGATTTAGTTCAATTTTTTTAATTTTTTTACTATTTTCAATTTGTTTTGCTGAGCTTTTATTTTATCTAAAAAAAATATTATATTGACTTAAAATTTATTTTAAATTAAATCGCATATCCGCCATATTGGAAATAGATCGATCTAAAAAAAAACTAACCTCAAAATATTTTAATATCTTAACTAGAAGGAAATATTTAAAAAATTATTGAAGTTAATTTTTTTAAAAACAATATTAAAAGTCTAAAAACATGTTTCAAAAATGAAAAATCTTAAAAATAAATTTTATCATATTCATTTTTTGAACAATTTTTTGAAAATTAGATTTTTGTTTAATTTAATATGGAAATTAAGCAAAATAAAAATTTCACTCGATTCAGTTGTAATTTTCATTTCACTTATTGGACTGATATTATTGTAAAATAATATTCACGAACATTTCTATATAATGTGCATATGATTTTTAACATATGTTTTTTTTTATATATTTAATAATAATAAATTAAAATTCCAATTAAAATTACATTTTTCTTATAGATTTTATTAAAAAATTTTTTCACTTTTAAAAATAATTTGTAGAATAAATTTTGTTCTAAATTTTGATATTTAGTTTTAAAAAATATAGATAAAAGTATATGAATATTTTTTGAAAAATTAAATAAAAATTAATTTTTTAAAATTTTATACAAAAAAATAATTTTTATATTTTAGTAGATTTAATTTTAATTTAACTAATTTATTTTTTTTATTTTTATAGGATTTATCAAATAAAAATCAAAAATATAATTAATAATTACAATAAATTAAATTAAATTAAAATAAATAAAAATAATTAAATTAAAAAATATATTATTTGCCAAATTAGAAAAAAATGTTTTTTAATTTATTTTTTATTCTATGGAAATTTTATTTAAAAAATCTTGTCAATTTTACTTATTTAAATAAATTAAAGAAATAATAATTTTTATTTTACAAAAATTATTTAAAAAAAATTAAAATCTATTAAAAAGATATAAATTTATTTAAACTAAATAAATAAATATAATTTATTTAATTTTTAACGATAAAATCTTGAAGTAAATATTTTCATTACAAAAAAATCCCTTTTGCAAATCTCAAACAAACACATCATCAAGTCATCATGAAAATAATCGCTGGACAAACTGTTTTCTAATGACTTACAAATCATAACGTGCAATTTTATCACTTTTCATATAAACGAGCTTCGTGAGTGTTGTTAGTGGATCATCATCTGCATCATAAAACCTAACCCTCTACCCTTTGCCATGCAGCTAACATTGTATGTATAAACAATCATCTCGTGCTTTTTTTTTGCGAAAACATTCATTTTATTTACTCATTCGTTTTATTTTATTTTTATTTTTGTTTCGACACTGACCTACGATAATGATTTTATCGTTATGATGGAAGAAAAAAAAAGGAAAAGAAAAAAATCTACTACACTTTACTACTACGTGATACTATAATAATAACAACAACAACAACATCATCATCATCTTTTAATATAATACACAACATTCGACACAGAAAGCAAAAAAAAAATACGAAGCAACAACAAACAAACAGACTCGGTCGTTGTGTGATGAGAAGGAAAAAAAAACAAGAAGAGAACAACTAATACAAATGCAGTATCCATAAATCTTTTTATTTATATATAATTTTCATTTTCATGTATTTTTTTTATATTATCCTCTTTCGTTCTCTTTATTTGGCACAGTTAGCAGGCTCGTCTTTATGTGTCTGTCTTTACGACTTTTTGTACATAAAATTGAGTCTACGTTTTCTTTTTGCCCAAAAAAAGAAAATTTTTACTTTAATACGAAGGAAAAACACAAGAAGGAATCAATTGAGAAAAGATGTCGAACCGATCGAAAGTTATGTAATAATAATTACTGTTTCGAATTCAATGGGAAATTAAAGTGTCTTTAAGATTTTTATTCGATTTTCTTTTCTTTTTATTGATTTTGAGTCAATTCAAGTCAATTCAGGACATTTTATTACTTTTCATGAAAAAAAAAGTTAGATGTCTATTATTTTTATTATTGAGATATTATGATACGAGATGAAAGGTATAGAAAAGGAATATTTATCGGAATTTTTCATCAATAAAGACAAGTTTGTCCTTTTATGTTTATTGAAATTAATTTTTATATTATTTTATGGAAATTTTTGTGAAATAAAGGTCAATATGGTCGAATTTTATTGATTTTTCTGTTTTATTTGATCTTTTTTTGCTTTATTTATTAATTATTTTATTTATTAATTTTTTTTTAATAAAAAAATATAAATTTTATATAAATAAAAAAAAAAAAAAAAACATTTTTTTATAATTTTATTTAAAATTAAAAAAAAAATTATTATTATTTTTTGATTTTTTAAGTTTAATTAATTAAATTAAATTTTAAATATGTAAAAAAAAAATTAAAAATTTTATTATTTTAAAAAATTAATTTTTTATTTATAAATTTAAATTAAGTATTTTTTTTTTTGTTTTTGTTAAATGATATCCTTAATATTTAAAATAATTAAAAAAAATTTTTTTTTTTAAAATTTTTTTTAAAAAAAAATTAGAATTTTTTTTTAAACCAATAAAAATTTATTATTTTATTTTTTTTTTGATTTACTAAACTAAATAAAATTAATTAAATTTTTTGCTTAATTTTTAACAAAAAAAATAATTTTTGTAATTGTTTTGTTTATTAATAAAAATTTAAAGTTTTTAAATTAATTAAATTAAATTGGAAAAATTAGATAATAAAAATTTTATTTATTTAAAAAAATAATTTTACAATTTTAAGCTTAAAATCAATGAATTTAAATAAATAAAAAAAATATTTAATGAATAAAAAAAAATAATTATGAAATATGTTTTCAAGTATTTAAAAAAAAATAATTTTATTAAATAAAATTAAAATTTTAAAATTAATAATCTTTTAATTAAAAAAAATTGAAAAATCGAAAAATTAAAAAAATATTGAACAAAAATTAAAAAATTATAAAAATTATCTTCAAACTTTTTTAAATGTTTTAAAATGAAAAATACAATGAAAAGAGGAAAATTAAAATAAAAATAAAAAAAATCTTATGTTTTCGAAAACTTCGACTGTACAATAAGTCAATAGTTTTATTAAACATAAAAATAAATCGCAAAGTTAAAACTTAATAAAAGTCATGAAAAACCAAATGAAATTCTCTTACAAATTCTTTAAGAAAAACAAAATTTTCTTGACCTTCTTCTTCTTAAATTCCTTAAAACTGAAATTTTCCCCCATAAATAAATAAATAAAACATCTTTATCGATTAAAACGATAAAATTTTCCTTTTGTCATAAATCACTTCTTCTTCTCTTTCTCCTGATGACCTAGAAATTACAAACAATAAAAAATAAATACAAATTACATTCAATCACATCTGATTCACACAAACAGACAGAGAGAGCAACAAATCACAGTCCAATAGAAGAAAAAAAAAAGAAAAACCAAAACAAAACCAAAGAAATAAAGAAACAGATAACAGACTCTCTTTCTCCACAGACACTCTCATATTAAAATAAAATACACCTAGTAAATTTTTATGAGAGTAAATGTTTACTTAAAGATTTATTATCAGAAGATTGGGCTATTTTTATCCTACACGTTGCGTTCCTTCTTATATTTTTCTTTTTTTTTTGCTTCTCCTTGTACGAGAAGTCTCGGCAAAGCAACAACAACACTTAACTCCTCTGACAGAGTGTCTGGTCGTCGTCGTCGTTGTAGTAAAAACGTTTGTAAGTATTTTTTTTATTATATATCTTTTTTTGTGTATACTTATATATATTATGGTATGCCCGGTACAATATTACGTATTAAATGTTTTATGAATGAAATCGTAAGTTTTTTTTTATTTACTATTTCCTCTTTGTTGTTGTTTTCTTTTATTTTTACTTTTTTTATATTTTTTGTGCAGGTTAACTCAGGAAAAGTTAAGGAAGTTATTTTTTTTACCGCATCTCTAAATAAAAAGTTAAAATTTTGTTTAAAAAAGCTAAATTAAATAATTTCAAAAATAAATAAAATTAAATTTTAAATCAAATAAATAAAAAAAAATTAAATAAATAATTTTAAAATAAAATGTAGAAATAAAAAATTAAATAAATTCGAATATTAAATAAAAAAAAATTAAAGTGTATGATTTATATTTAATAAAATTAAATATTTTAAAAAATTTAATGACAACAAGTTAATTTAAAAAATATAAAATAAATTTAAATAAAAGTTTAAAAATTAAAAAAAATATTTTATTTATTTTTTTAAATTAATAAAATTAAATATTTTTTAAAAAAACAAATAATATTAAATTAAAAAAAAATAAATTTTAAAAAATTATTTATTAAAATATTTAAATAAAAATTAAATTAAATAAAACTGAAGTACCTATAAACTTAAATTCTAAAAAATATTTTATTAAATAAAATAAAATTAAAAAAAAAATATATTAAATATTGAAATAAAAAAAAATAATAAGTAATAATAAAAAAAATAAAAAAAAAATTAAAATTAAATTAAAAAAAAAAAATAAATTAGTTCAAATCATTTAATTTTATTTATTTTTTTTTTCTAAATAAAATATTTAATAAAATTAAAAAATGAAAATTAAATTTAAAAAAATTTAAGAAACAAAAAATTTAAAATAAGAAAAATTATTTAATATTTTTTTAACAAAATAAAGTTAATTAATGGTATTAAATCAAAAAATCAATATGTACTAAAAATAAAAAATGAATTAAAATTAAATTTAGGAAAAATCAAGTTAAAATTATTGAATTTTGTTTATTAATTTTTTTTAAATATAATAAAATAATAATTAAATACTCAATATTAGTAAATAAAAAAAAACTAAATTAAAAATAAAAAATTTAAAAAAATTAAAATTTAATGAAATTTATTTAATAAAAATTTATTTGTTATTATTGAATTTTATTTATTTCTTTAATTTTTTTTTATAAATTTACAAATGACATTTTTTGATAAAAAGATAAACGAAATAATTTTTCTGATAAAAAAAAAGAGACAAAATGAAACAAAAATAAAAATACCTTCTTATACATTTTTGGATCCCTTTATCCCAGTTTTTCACACAAATCAAGTGAATTTTAACTAAGACCCTCTTTTATGTCCTTAACGATAACGGTCAAAATATTTTTTGTGTGCGGAGAAAAATACTTTTAGCATGTAAAAAACCTTTTGGCTTATACTTTTGCCTTTCACATATAATATTAAGCAAGCGAGTGGACATGCGGCAAGGGAATTTTCTCTTAAATAAAAAAAAAAAGTTAAAGTAGATACGTGAATTTCTCTCTACCTCGACACAGAAACGTGTCGTGTACGGGGGATATGTCCACCTCTTCGAGTCTTGATAATACAAAAATGTTTGCAGAAGACCATTTAGATCGCTCGCTAGATTCATGTGTCGCTCCATGTAAGAAACGTGTGTGTTTGCCTGTACAGAGGGACCAACGAACGATATAAAGAAAAACACACAAGGGGTTCATTTAAGGAAAGTGTTTGCATGTGCGAGCGGAGGATATGGCGTGGCGCAAAATTGGAATGAGAATATAAAATACGTGATATGCGATAGATGGACAGACGGGTCAAACAACATAAGCATTTTACGTGTACGAACGACGTCCACGACGACGACGACGAAAAAGGATGTTGGTTTGATGTTGTTAGAAAATTTTATACAAATACCACATTGAGAGCGTACGGAACACATTTCACCTCATCCCCCCCGAGTCACTGTAACTCGCCTTTTAAAATATAGTGGGTAGTTGCCGAGTGCGCTATATCTCATATTACTTATGCTTGGACATTGCGCGTTGCCTTAAATTTACATCTCAAGCCTACACGAGACACATGAACACCGACTCTCAATACACATCTTTATCAATATCCTTTCGTTGTTTTTGTACAGTTCGTCGTCGCTCGATGAACGGCGGACCAGTAGAAATGTTGACTGTGTGCATAAGATAGCCATCCCAATGTGTAATGGAGCGACGGAGGCAAAGCAGCGGCATTGGCAAGAGTGTGAGGATTAGGTAAGAACTCTTCGATCAAGCAAGCCAAGATTTTTCGTTAGAGAGTTCGCAGAATTTTTCTCTTATTTTTGGAAATATTGACAAAAGTCAATTTCGGAAGAGAAAAAATGGCTTGAGATGATTTTTCTGAGAAAATTTTTTATAACGATTCATATTTTTTCTTGTATATCGAAGTTTTCCTCATTGAATATGAATTTCTGAAAATATTTAAAAAAATAATATATTGATCCATTTTTCCTAATTTTTAAATTTTATTCTGAAAAAAAAAAAATTTATTAAAATTAATAATTTAAATAATTTTTTAATTTAATAATTTTTTTAATATAAATAATCAATTTTAATATTATTTTTTTTAAAATTTTAAATTAATTAATTAGGTACATTTATAAACTTTGTTTTCTCTTTTATTTTTAATTAATTATAAAATATTAATATTCTAATTATTTATTAATTTTTTTTTTACAATTTTATATTGTATTTTTTTTTCGATAAATTCAAGAAAATTTTAAAGTTTATTTATTTTTTTTTAACAAAAATATAAATTTTATTTTTTTTTTTCATTATTTTAAGAAATTTATTATATTTATTTGATTTTTATTTATTTTTTTTTATAAATTAAAATTTTTTTAATTTTTTTTATAATTTTTTTTTTATTTAATTTTTCTCCGTTTTAAAGCAAATAAAAATATTTTTTTCAATAACAAAATATTAAAAAAAAATAAAATTTTTACAAAAAATAAATTTTTGAAGTTGTTCATGAAAATAATTCAAATATTCGGAAAAAAAAATAAATATTTGTAAAATAAAAATTAAAAAAAAAAATTATTTTAATTTTTAAGAATTTATAATTAATTTTAATAAGAATTAAAATAATTATTTTATTAAAATTATTAAAAAATATTTTTTTAAAGAATTTTTAAAAATAAAATTTTAGAAAAAATAAAATAAAATAATTTTAAAAATAAAAATCTTTTAAATAATAAAAATAAAATAATTTTCTTTAAAATAAATAAATAATTAATTAACAATTTTTCGAATATTTGTTTTTAAGAAATAAAACTTGGATGATCAAAAAAAATTATTTTTCAAAAGTCTCAAATTTTGATAATATTCAAGTCATTATAAAAGTTTGAACAAATGATAAAAAAAATTTCTTAAAAATATAAAAATTAAAATTCTTGAAAAATTTTAAATTTTAGAAAGTTTATTGAAATGAAATCTCAAACTATTCCTACCTAACATTGTCCATCGAAAATATCAAAACGACGTCTAAGGCAAACGACGACGACGACGACGAAGGCACGACACGGCACAAAACTTTAAAAGGGGGTGACAAATGTGCGTGTGTTGCAAAAGGATCATTCGAGTGGCGAGCAAGCGGACAGCAGCAGCGGTATGAGTGAAGGAAATGTGTTTCGTGGTTTTTGTCAAAATATCCCTTCTTATCTTCGGTGCGCGCGTTGTGTAAAATTTTCTCTAAAATTTATTCATTTCCATTTTTGGCGTGTGTGTGTGTGTGTATATAGCGTAAAGACGGTTCTTGCCATAAAAAATAACAACAACACAGTGGTCACTTAATCCCGCTGCCGCCTCCCTCCAAGTTGTTTCCAAGCATCTCTTACAAAATAAATAGACACGTGTGTGTACTTCGCATACGCGTGTCTATATAGAATTTATTACGTGTGTGTTGTTGTTGTTGTTGTTGTTGTTGTATTTATATGCCCAA
The DNA here is from genome assembly GCF_036172545.1 of Culicoides brevitarsis. Classification (NCBI taxonomy): domain Eukaryota; kingdom Metazoa; phylum Arthropoda; class Insecta; order Diptera; family Ceratopogonidae; genus Culicoides; species Culicoides brevitarsis. The sequence goes on along the minus strand of NC_087087.1, from coordinate 5,301,327 downwards.
CCATCTCTGAGGCTTTTCTATTCTACTTTTCTAACGCGACGTACGACTTGTAAGGCAATGTCCATATCTTTTATATTTTCTCGTATATGGAGTGACTGAACAATATCTGAGGAGATGTGAGGTACGCTGCTTTGTTCGCAACATATATAGAGAGTCACTGGTCATTTTAATACATTTCCATACGCCGGAGCAGATATATTTTAAATAAAGAGGTTGCTTTTGTTCTACATAGCTACAAGAACAACAACAACAACAACATCACGGCACAGATGAAGTTTAAGTTTCTTGAAATGGAAACACCTCGAGGTATCTGCATCAAACTATGGTTTTAAATATCCCTCTACTCGACTCGATGGCCGAAAAACGGGTCAAATTGATCTCTTTTGGGATCAGATTGACTCCTTTGGGAATCAATCTGTTCCCTTAACTGAATTTTCTGATATCTTAAGGGATCAATTTGGAACCTTTAACGGAACAAATTGATCCCTTAGAGGAGATCAGAGAATTCTCCATTTTTGACCCGTTTTTTGTCCATCGAGTACTTCAGGACTCCCCGTATGTGATATTTTGAAGAAAATAATAATAAAGACCATCTCATATTGTGCGATGTTAAATAAATGGACACAATAGTCTTTTGCATGTGACTTTGCCTCTTGCCTTTATCCAAAACCAAATATAATTAAAATTGGTATATATGGAAATTCTTTGTGCAGTGTACATTTACTAAATTACCATCATCTTTTGACCACACGAAGCATCATCGTCGTCGTACGGTATTCTCTCTCAAGGACAAAAGCCTTTGTGCAACGTCTTCAGACGTCATTTTCCGTAAATTGGAAGTTATTTCAGCAGCAGCAGCAGCACAAAATATGGGCAGCATATTTAACAGAGAGACGTCTCTTCAATTAACTTCTTCTGAGCACGACATCGTCATCCCTGAACTCAAATAAACTGGTCAAGCAAAAACGTCTCTTTGCGCCTCATTCCTCCTCCTTGCTGATGGGTTAAGAACAAAAGAAACTTACATTCTTTATGTTTGTGAGTTTGTTTGGAGCAAAAAGGAAGAGACAATTAAAGAAAAGATTGTGTGACAGGAGTGTAACGTTGCATCTTTGAAATAGCAAATATTGTGAAGAGTTCAAGTTTCGCCAATTTTTGATCAATTTCAAGCCTAAAAATTATCAAATGGGCTCTCAAAATGAAAATTACGTATTTTTTACGTATTTTTTATTTTTCAATTTTTATTTTTCAATATACAAGCTTAAGAACCATCAGAAAGGCATCCAAAGCACTTTTGTATGATTTTTGATCAATTTCAAGCCTAAAAATTATCAAATGGGCTCTCAAAATGAAAATTACGTATTTTTTACGTATTTTTTACGTAATTTTTATTTTTCAATATACAAGCTTAAGAACCATCAGAAAGGCATCCAAAGCACTTTTGCATGATTTTTGATCAATTTCAAGCCTAAAAATTATCAAATGGGCTCTCAAAATGAAAATTACGTATTTTTTACGTATTTTTTAATTTTTTTTTTCAATAAAAAATTTCAATATACAAGCTTAAGAACCATCAGAAAGGCATCCAAAGCACTTTTGCATGATTTTTGATCAATTTCAAGCCTAAAAATTATCAAATGGGCTCTCAAAATGAAAATTACGTATTTTTTACGTAATTTTTACGTATTTTTTACGTAATTTTTATTTTTCAATTTTCAAGCTTAAGAACCATCAGAAAGGCATCCAAAGCACTTTTGCATGATTTTTGATCAATTTCAAGCCTAAAAATTATCAAATGGGCTCTCAAAATGAAAATTACGTATTTTTTACGTAATTTTTCCTAAAATTTCAAGCCTAAAAATTATCAAATGTTCTCTCAAAATGAATATTACGTATTTTTTACGTAATTTTTATTTTTCAAGCTTATCAAAAATTTTTGAGCATGATTTTTGATCAAAAGCCTAAAAATTATCAAATGGGCTCTCAAAATGAAAATTACGTATTTTTTACGTAATTTTTATTTTTCAATAAACAAGCTTAAGAACCATCAAAAGGCATCCAAATAATTTCAAGCCTAAAAATTATCAAATGGGCTCTCAAAATAAAAATTACGTATATTTTACGTATTTTTTATTTTTCAATATACAAGCTTAAGAACCATCAGAAAGGCATCCAAAGCACTTTTGCATGATTTTTGATCAATTTCAAGCCTAAAAATTATCAAATGTGCTCTCAAAATAAAAATTACGTATTTTTTATGTAATTTTTACGTAATTTTTATTTTTCAATATACAAGCTTAAGAACTGCAAAATGAAAGGCATCCAAAGCACTTTTGTATGATTTTTGATCAATTTCAGGCTGAAAAATTATCAAATGGGCTCTCAAAATGAAAATTACGTATTTTTTACGAACACATCCAATTATTTATTTTTTACGGCTTAACCATCAATCCAAAGCACTTTTGCTTTGATTTTTGATTTTCAAGCCTAAAAATTATCAAATGGGCTTCAAAATAAAATTACGTATTTTTTACGTTAATTTTTATTTTTCAATATTTCTCCAAAGCACTTTTGCATGATTTTTGATCAATTTAAAGCCATTCCGACGCTGCTGCTTTTTTGCGATAATTTTTTTAATAATGGCTCTTTGTGATTTTTTTTTTTATTTTTCAATAAACAAGCTTAAGAACCATCAAAAAGACTTTGAATTAATTGGAAAATTTGAAATTAAAAAATTGGATAATTTGAAATTAAAAAAAAAATAATATACTTACCAAATAATGAAAAAAACTTCTTATTATTAATTTTTTTGTTTGAAACCTAAAAAAAATTATAAAATTGAAAATTTTTAAAACTTACCAAAATTTTATTTTTTTCGCGAAACTTCAAATCTTCACAAAATGTCTAAACGAATCATCAAACACAAGAATCTAGCATGTAAATTTCCTTTTTACGTACCTCTTTCGGTCCAAGACACGAGCTAATCTAAAATTTTGTGAGCAAGTGACCACTGTTTGTATCCCTGTGTGTGTTGATATTTATCCATTGAAACGCATTAAGTGGAAATAAATTCTATTCACATCTCATATCAGCAACGACGAAAGCCCGTTATTGTATCGTATACCTTCCGAATCGGCATCTTATGCCAAAGTCGAAAGACGACAAAGAAGACGAGAATTCACTTTAATTGTACACACAAAGACGCAAATCAATGCAATGCAATAATATTGCATCACAACGAGAGCGTGTGTAGCTGCGGAAAATTTTCGTATTGAAAATGCGGTTAAGACACAAATTATTATTATTTGTTGGAACAAATGTCTTTTCTGGTTGTGTCACGTAGAAATTGCGCTGCTTGTGTGTGTGTGTGTGTGTTATTATAATTTTAAAGATGCTGCTGGCCTTAATTTGGTTTTGCCATTCCGACGCTGCTGCTGCTGCTGCTATGATGGCTTCTGCGATGGAATTAATTTATAAGTTAATAATGACGGTGGTTTCTCGGTAGAAAATTGAAAATGGCAATGCACTGGATGGCGATAATAAGAGCAATAACGAGTAGCGTTGCATTGTGTCAAATTGCCATTCATTGTCTTAATTAAAGAAAGTGCCGAGAAAGTGATTTGTTGGAGATGAATGCAGATCTATTGGTAGGTATATGGGAGGCAATTGTGGTATTTAATTAAAATGTGTGAAAAATGAGGAATAACAGTTTCAATTTACCTTTTTTCTCATTTGATTTTTGTTAGATTAACTTTTCGATGAGGATATGGAAGCTCGATTGACTTTTGGATCGGTAAGTATAACTCGAGATAAATTTTTGATCTTTTTGTCATAAATAATATATTTTTTTTATTTTTTTATTTTTTTTAAAGATTTTTTTTTTATCACAAATTCGCGTAAAATAAATTTGAAATATTTAAAAAAATAAAAAAAATTGAAAAAAATTTTTTTTTTTTTAATTTAAATTAAAATTAAAATAAAATTTTAATTAAAAATAATTTTATTAAAATTGAAACATCAAAAAAATTAAAAAATGATCATGAAAAACAAAATTGAAAAAAAATTTTTTTTTTTGGTATAAAAAAAAATATGAAAAAATTAATTCTTTTTTTAAGAATGAGATATTTATGAAAAGGTTTAGAAAATTCTGAGTATTTTTTTCTCAATTTTTTTTCCAAAATTTCAATTTAAATCTTTTTTATTATAAAATATTTTTTTTTCCTTTGGTAATTTTATACAATTGAAAAATTAAAACAAAAAAATATTTAAATAAAATATAAAAAAAAATGAAAAAAGAAATCATTAAAAAAAATAAAATTTTTAAAAGAAAATATTTAAAAAAAAATTTAAAATTTTTAAATATTTTTTTTCAATTTTTTTTTAAAAAAATAATTTTTTTTAAATTAATTTTAAAATTTAAAATTTAAATTTTTTTTTTTTTTTTTTTTTTAAAAATTTTTTAAATTGTCAAAAAAAAATTTGAAAAATTGAAGTATTTTAATTTCTTTAAAAAAGTAAGGAAAATTTTTAAATAAAATTTCCGAAATGTTAGACATTTTAAAACTAAAAATTCGAAATTTATTTTAAACTACGAAACAAAATATTTTTTTATTATAAATTAAACGAAAATTTTCTTACCTTCAGTTTTAGATGAAAGCGATAATTGCCTAAAATTGATGTTTTTTCTTCAACGAAATGGAATTTAGCCTTTGGTAAGTTTTATCTATTGTAATTTTCATTCATAATCGGGTATACTTACCGATATACTAACACGGAAAAATTATGAAAGCTGAAATTGAATACAATCAAAAAACATTAAAAAAAGAGTTTAAGAATACTTACCTTTAAAAAACCGACGAAATCTACGAAATCCTTCCTCTTTAGAACCAATAATTAGTTTCCAATAATTTGTATCTCTCTATCCCGCTAATAAATTTCCATTTCATATCCTAAAATTTCCACGTCAAAGTCCTTCTGAAAGATTAGAACAAATTAGAAACACGAAATCTCTTCGAATAATTTCCATATAACGATTTTCACGTACACCTGAAATACCTTTCACAATGCTTTCAAAGCTGTTTAAAGATGAATTAGCACCGTACAACTAAATGTCTGCGTCATGCATAAAACCATTTGAATATTGCATTGTAGCATTATAATTTGGCTAATAATGCCATTTAAGCGTGTACACTGAAAATTCTCAAGCTAAAATATTTAATGCCAATTGTCATATTTTGTATAATCAGAAAAATTGGCAGAAAAAAACTTTTCATGTAAAAAATCTTTCTTCTCTATCGATGCACTGACTCCTTCACGAAAAAAAATTTATAAATTGAATTTTTAGTATTGGATGACCTCAAAGAGACATCCTTCAAGTACTTTTTTTCTCTCAATGCTCAATTCGATGCATATTTATTACCATATCTGGCTGAATATAATTTTCAAACGAAGAAATCTGGTCAGTTTGGTTGTCTTGTCATCGCATGTACGAACGGTCCAATTCCATCATCATCATCGCATGTTCTCATAATGCAAATATAGTATCTTTGGGAGTAGTTGGGAGAAGAGAGAAATACGTCTCCTAAAAAGGAATATCATTAAGGCATATCTTAATTTGAGCATATTTATTCATGAATCTTATTCCTTTTGAGAGACGCAACTGTATGAAATACAAAATTTTGGACAGATTTTCGGTTTTATCATTGTAAAATACGAGAAAGAGAGACAAAAGTGAATAATTTAAGGATCAAAAATTGTTTTTCTTGATGAAATTTGAATGTTTTCTGGAATCGAAGCTTATCAAAAAATTATTTTTTGAGGAAAGTCCTTTATATGGGTTAAGTTTTGTTCATTTAAGTAAAATTTTCGTCATAAAATTGACTTTTGATGATTTTTTGAGTTCTCAAACATCTCAAAAGAAGCAAAGACAAGTTTCAAAGCTTTTCAACAGATGTTTTTGGAGATTTATTAAAATATTAATTCTTGAGATAGAAACATCACATCTGTCATAAATCCTTCAATTATTTCAATTATGAATCAATATCGTTAAGTGATGGTTTTGAAATCTTTGGATTATTGAATGACTCGTATCTTGTTGAAATGGTTAAATTTTCTTAAATTGTTAGCTGCTTCTCAATATAACAATTTTCGTGAATCGAAGTGAGCTTAAAAATTTTTTGATTTGATAAAAAAAAGAATTAATTTGAACGAATTTAATTTTAATTTTATTTATTTTATTTAATTAATTTTATTTTATTTTATTTTATTTTATTTTATTTTATTTTATTTTATTTTATTTTATTTTATTTTATTTTATTTTATTTTATTTTATTTTATTTTATTTTATTTTATTTTATTTTATTTTATTTTATTTTATTTTATTTTATTTTATTTATTTTATTTTATTTTATTTTATTTTATTTTATTTTATTTTATTTTATTTTATTTTATTTTATTTTATTTTATTTTATTTTATTTTATTTTATTTTATTTTATTTTATTTTATTTTATTAATTTTTTTTAATTTTATTTTATTTTAATTTAATTTTATTTTATTTTATTTTATTAATTTTTTATTCATTATTTTTATTTTTTTTATTTTAATTTAAACAAATTTTAATTAATTTTGAATTAAATTTTTTTTATTAAAAAAAAAATAAAAAATTTATCAATTTCATTACCATTCCATTAGAATATTTTTATTAAAATCCTTTTCTATTTTTTTTTTATTTTTAAAAGGATTTTTTTTAATATGAAGGAAATATTTTTTAATTAATTTTAGTTTTAAATTTATTTAAATTGCATTTAAAAGCGAAATTTCTCATATAAAACAAAAAGTACCTTCCAAATGGAGACGCCTTGCTTGCAACTTTCGGATTATCCTTTTGGCATGTCCTGGCTTTTACCATTTTGTTTGTTTAACCATGTTTCCGACTAATCATGTACTCATCCTTTATGCCACCAATCAAGTACATGCAAATTAGATAAAATTGTGTCTTAAGAAAACTCTCTGTGATGTCCATTTTCAGTCGAGAGTGTCTCCCTTGGTATGTATTTCTTTCAAAAGACCATATAGAGACAAAACTTCATCGAAAGAGACATGAAGAAAACATTCACACAGAGAAAAATCTAAAATCCCCAACAATAAAGTGGACAGTTGTGTTATTTTGTGTTGTCTCTGTACTTTACTCTCCTTTGACGAAGAAATTTTATTTGTATTTCAAAAAAGGGTTTTTGGCATAGTTTTGCGTCTTTTCATTGTACAATAGATGCCATGCTAAAACAAACAACATTTCTCCAAGTCTATCATTATAAAATGGACTAACAGGAAATGTAAAACTACTGAAGCGACATTAATTTGGTCAATTATTCGATGAGTTAGTTGTCTTTTCGAATGAAAATCGATGCGTAATTAAGAGAAAACAGAACGGTTTCTGCCCTGTGCTATAATTAAAATCACGCGTTTTCACGCCTGCTATCTGTCGCTATTGTGTATCGTCGTAGTGCGTGTAGCGAGTATGCGCGCGTAATTTCTTGTTAGCGACAATCCAATCCAAATCTAGATAAATGATCAAGCGATCTGAGACGATTTTTTAATTTTTTTATCTTTTATATTTCAAAATTTTTCAAAAATTAACTTATATTAAGTTTTTTTATGAAATTTATGAATATAGTACTTGAAATAAAAATTTAAAAAGTTTTAAATCTCATAATTGCATTGAAAAATTTTTTCCCGCCAAAACACTGATCTTTTAAAAATTTCTTTTTTGAAACTAAAATTTGTTTAAATTTATGAATTCTATTAAAAATTAAGCTTATATCAAGTTTTTTTTTAATGATATTTATATATCACTTGAAATAAAAATTTAAAAAATTTTAAACTTAATTATTGCATTGAAAAAAAATTTTTCCCGCCAAAACACTGATCTTTTAAAAAATTATTTTGTGAAACTAAAATTTATTTAAATTTAAGAATACTATCAAAAATTAAGTCTTTTAAAAATATAAATTTAATATTATATTAATTTTCGCGCCAAAATTTTATTTTCCCGCCAAAACAAAGATCTTTCAGAATTTTTATATTTTTTGTTTGATTTTAAGAATATCTTTAAAAATTAGCATTTTCAAATGATTTTAAGCGATCTGAGGACAACGACGTTACATTATCTGTTATTATTTTAAATATTGTTGATAATACCGGAGCTTCTGAGGTTGAGCTGGTTGTTTGTAGCTGCTGCGTGTAGAATTAGTGTTATTATTATAAATAAAGGATTTCTACATGTGATTTGCGTTCATTTTAGCTTAAATATTCAAAATTCGTTCGCCTTCGATGTTGTTGGCAAAGTGTGTGTGTGTGTTTCGGCACAATAGCTTGCAATTTAATTCCTTTATGTGTCTTAACATCATGTGTGTATCTCCATATCTGACATCCTCTTAGAATTTGTGTCTTGTGCAGAGGAGATTCGAGGCAGCAGAAAATGCAAGAAAGGCATGAGTTTATGTATGCATATCCATTATAAAATATCTCCTCCGTACATTGGAGAACCCTCAAACTAACCAACCTCAAACTTATACAAAATGAAATTTCATCCTTTTCGTATCTACATAACTTTCTTCTACTTCTTCTTATTTGCCTCTGTGCATCCTTTATTATAATAAAAGCTGCCTGTGAATATTATTCACCCCGAAAACCACCCACAAAATAGCCATTGCATTGGACACTGCTTTTCTGATACTTCTCAAATATTCGTTTTTCGCCCACATTCACAGACACACACACGCTGCTTGCTTGCCTTGCTGGCTCAAGAAGAGTGAGGCATATACAATAATAATAATAATAAGAGTGCACGACGACAAAATCTTCACTACACAATCTACCTTTTATATCCCAAAAACTTGCACACAGCAGTTGTCAGTTGCTAGGCCGATGCTGATGCTGACCGTTTTCGCATAACGTATCCTTGTACAATATTCAAAAAGTACAAGGCATGCATCTCAAAAGTTTCGAATCATCATGTGTGTGTGCATGTGTGCATGTGTTTAGGAAAATGTTTGGCTAAAAGATAGGCGACTTGGTGTGAGGGAATGTGTGTGTGTGTGCCTCGCTTTACACAGAAGTAGTTGGATAGAAAAGCAGCAAAAGCATCAGAAACAAGCGGCAGCAGATTTTCGAGTGGACAATTCATGTAGTGGATCTTTCAGTGTTTTAAATGAACGTATACAACTAACGGCATGACGGAGTAGACAAAAAGATAAGAAATACACGGAGAAAATTTGACAGATTTTGAATCGATGTCAAATTTTTATGAATTTATGGAGAAAATTTCAGTTTTTGTACTTGAGGAGTACAAAAATGTGAAATTTTTAATATGATATTAAATTTTTTTATGAAAAATCACAAAGATAACGTTCAAAATTGAAGATCAGTGTTTTGGCGGGAAAATATTTTTTTGCATATAAATGACAGAAAAACAAAATTATGAGATTTAAAACTTAAGAAAATAATTTTTTATGAAAAATATAAAATTTTTTAGACATTATTTCGTTTATTGAATGATCTTTGAGATCTCAAAGATAGATCTGGAGATCATTTCAATAGATCATATTCAGATCTTGAAAACAAGATCTCAAATAATCTGAAGATCAAATCAAAATTCTATATTTAAACTAATATTTTAATATCAACTTGAGTTTTTTTTTAATTTAAGATTATTTCAAATTAGATTTAATTTTAAAAAATGATCTATTTCCAAGTTCTTATCTGATTTTTTGATATATTATCAACTTTTTTTATATTTAAAAATTTTTTTAAAAATAATCTCATAAATATTATAAGTTTTTATTTTTATAAAACTATTATATTACTTAAAAATCTTATTTAAAAATTTTAAACCTCATTATTGAATTGAAAAAAAATTTCCCGCCAAAATACTGATCTTTCAAAAAATTACTTTTTGAATTAAATTTTGTTTAATTTTAAGAAAATTTTTTGGAAATAATTTTTTTAATAGCTTTAAATTTAATATAATATTCTATTTCGCGCCAAAATTTTATTTTCCCGCCAAAACAAAGATCTTTTAAAATTAATTACCTTTTGTGTATTTTTTGCTTGATTTAAAGAATAATTTTTAAAAATAAGCCTTTTAGAGCTTTAAATTTAATAATATTCAATTTCGCGCCAAAAAAAAAAAATTTCCCGCCAAAACAAAGATCTTCAAAAATCAACCTGATCTTTGTAATTTTTTAATAAAAATTTGAAAAAAAAAATTCACAAAAAAGGATAAAAATTTCTCCGTGCAGTCGAAAATTCCGTTCATATATAAAATAAGGTAAGACATGTTATAAAAACAAGTAAGGCTTGCAAGAACACACACACACACACACATTGTCCATTGGACAGAGAATTCGCGTTGCAGAGATAAATAAATTTGTTCGTTATACGAAATGAACGAAACGATGCGATATGAGAGGAAAGTACATTCACTCTGGACATCCATGCTGCACATCTTCTGCTTCGCAAAGCATCACATGACCGTTCTCTGTGCGTCAAGAAGAAAGATGGTGTGTGTGTGTGTGTGTGTCGGAGAAATGTGATGCATCTCAAACACAATAAAATACTGGCATCTCTAATACGAAACGAAAGGAGGAAAAGATATTGCAAAAGAAATTTTGCACAGAGGAATGGGGGGAGTGCAACTCGGACTCTTTCAGCAATAATAACAACAACAACAACAACAATGCAGTGGATCCTCACATCTATTCATATCAAAATCATCATCATCATATTCTTCATGTTCATCTCAATTTTGAATAATATTTATTGTGTGCGTCTTCTATTTCGCTCGGCACACAAATGCAAAAACTGGACAATATCCGAACGTAGCGTGCATGTTGACTGACGTGCAGCCCGGCTCAGATGCAAGCGCAAGCAGCTCAATCCAGCAAGTAAGAAAACGTGATTCTAATGACCTGGATAGGATATAAGACATATCGCACAATGTATGATTTGGAATATTTATTTATCTCGTTCCCCATCGACAACCGTTTCAACGACGTCGTCTCTTCAAAACCAACACACACATTGGCTAAAATATTGACCGAATCGAGGGCATCACGAACGAACGTTGCTGAAAAATAAAAACAAAAACTGGCAGAAACAAGAAAAAGGATAGAGGCATTGTCTTTGATATGAATTAATTGATAAGGATGAAGATGAGTTCGCTTTTCTCTGTTTTTGAAGGTTTTTCCCATTTTTTTTGAGTTGATTCGTATATTAAATTAAGGACCATCGCCACGAAGCAAAATACATGACAAACATGTATCCTTTTCAAAAAAAAAGTCCTTTTTATCATCATCATCATTTACAACTGAACTGGTTGGCGTGTTTAGAAGGTTTAGTTGATTCACAAAGTTCGTGTATCGTGTGTGAGGAATCCTCTAAAGACACACAATGGGAAGAAAAGTTGTTTGGATTTGTCGAGAAATGGGAGATTTTTTTGCTAAATACTTCTTGGAAGGTAAGAATTTTTCTTATTTTTACTTTTTTTTATAATTTTCGAAAGATAAATTTCTCAGAATATAAACATGCATAAATTTAAACTTTTTTAATTTAATTTTTGTTTTTATAAGATTAATTTTTCTTTAAAAAAAAAAAAATTTTGTCATAAAAAATAAAAAAAAAATAAAAGATTTTCAAATTTTTTTTGAATAAAAAATAATTTTAATTTTATTTTATTTATCTTCAAATTTAACAAATTAATTAATTAAAAAAAATTATAAATAATTTAAAAAAAAATAAAATATTTATAAATAATTAAAATTAATTAAATATAAATTAAGTGAATAAAACGTTATTTAAATTTAAATAATCAAATTATTTTTTTTTTAATTTTCAAAAAAAAAAATTATTAAAATAAATTAAAATGTTTTGAATTTAAACAAAAAAAAATATTTAATTTGATTTAAATTTAAAACTTTTACGTAAGTTATACGTGTTTGTTGAATTTAACTTTTTTTTTTAAATTATAAGTTTAAATTTTGATAAGAAAAAAATTAAAAATAAATTATAAATTTTCAAGACTAACATTTTTTAACTAAAAATTTTTTTGTTTTTTTTTATTATTTTTCCTGAAATTTCTTTAAAAAAATTTTAATATTATTAAAGAAAAAAAAATTTTAAAAAAAAAATATGAATGAACTTAAAAATCTATAATTAATAAATTTTATTAATTAATAGTTAAATAATTATTATTTTATTAATAATTTTGAATTAAATATAATTATAATAATTTTTAAATAATCAATAAATATTTGAATAATAAAAAGTCTAAAATTTTCCCTAAAATTTTTTAAAATTTTATTTATTGAATATTTATTCTTTGTTATATATTTTTTTTTCTTTTATTAATTTTCAATTAATTTATTATTTTTTATTTAATTAATAAATTAATTTGTTAAAAAATTTATTTTAATTCAAATTTAAAAAAAATTCATATTTTCCCCAAAGTTTTATTTTTTAAAAATATTATTAATAAATATTTAATTTAATTTTATTTTTATTATTTTTATTTTGTAATTGAAAATAATACAAAAATTAAATTAAAAAAAAAATATAAATAAATTTGTAGTTATAAAAATAATAAAAAATATATATTTTTCTCTTTTCAGGTAAACCTTTGCTAATTTCCAACAGAAAATCACCCTTTAGCCAAATTCGTATCAAAAAATCAACCAAATCTCCCTCCGAACATTATCTTCTCACTATTTCCCCAAAGAGAGGTACATATCTTATAATTTCTCTGAAACAAAAATACACATAATGTCCACTACATTAAAAAACTAAAATATGCTGCCCAAATTTAGATGATGCTTATAGATTCGGAGCGCACGCACACACACGCCGCCCATCAAGCTTTTTTGTCGAGCGATGATGAGCTAATACTTTTAAACACACACACATGAAAGAAGCCGAAATTGCTGTGATGTGCTGCGTTATAAAGAAAAAGGCTGCAAAATTTAAACATTACAACAACAACAAAAAACATCAACTGGGTATATTTTATTATTATAAAATAATGGGTTTGTTGCTGTATTTGAAATGAAAGATAAAAAAAGGGTTTTCTATCTCTCTATATCTTTCACGAGAGTAGTTTTGTGTTGCTACATGCGTGAACTGGACATCACTAAATACACACAAATAAAGTAGTAAGTGGCAGATTTTACCCTTCTTCTTTTGGAAAATATTTTTTGTACGGCGTCGTTGAGATGCCCGCTTTTGTAACATTTTACACACGGCACACAAGTAGCTTAACTAATAAACGTCTATAAACATAATTTGGGATGGACAACGTTTGGAGGACAAGTTTTGGGTGGTTTGGCATGGAAATGGGGAAATGGAATGAAATGGTTATTATCATCAAAAAAGGTTCGAGGGAGAAATTTTGACAATTTTTTTTTTCTTTGTTTTTATTTCAACAGCGCTTCTCAGTCAAGTCGAGAGCTTCGATCTATTAATCAAGTTGCAAGAGCAATTAGTTGACAAGCTCATGACAAAACCAGAAAGAGAGGTAAGTTTGAAAATGTAAAACTTTAAAAAAAATGAAAAACTTTCGTCTTGGATTAGAATAATGTGATGTGATCCTTCAGGGAATTCGTATGAGATATTTTATGGATGAGACATGAAACGATGGTCGAACAAGAGTGGTTTTTAATGAAATATGGATCAAAAATTCATGGGAAAAATTCTGACATGACTTGTGTTGGAAGTGAAATGGAAAATTCAAGGCTTGAGGGTAAGTTTTCTTAATTTTAGTTTTTTTTTCTTTGAGAAAAGTAAAATTCGTTCCTCAAATTAATAAATTTGAAGAAAAAAAAAAAACTAAAAGTTTACGTTTAAAAAAAATAAGTATTTTTAAACATTTTTTTAACAATGAAAAAAAATTTTTTTTTTATATTTTTTTCAAGTTGATTTCTGATATTAAAAATTTAATTAAAACTTAAAAATATTAAATAAATAAATAAATTTAACTTCAAATAAATAGAGAGATTTTTCTTTTACATTTGAAATTTAATTTAATAATTAATAAAAAATAATTTAAAAAATAAAATTAAAATAATAAAAAAATTAAAATAAAATTATTTTAATAAAATTCATTAAATTGAATAAATTTAATAATATTCTTATATTTATTTAATATTTTTTTTATTTTTTTTTTTAAATTAATTTATTGTAATTTTATTAATTATTATTTATTTTAATTAATTTTATTTTTAAATAATTTATTTAATTTTTTGTTTTAATTTTTTTTAAATAATTATTTTTTGTATTTCAACAACTTTTTTTTTCGTATTTAATTTTATTTAAATCTGAATAATTTTATTTTAATTTTTTTTATTATTTTAATTTTATTTTTTTTTTTTAATATTAATTTTTTTTATTAATCTATTTTTTTTATCTTAGCATAATTAGAGGGTAAGTTTCGATTGCTTTTAATTTTTTTTATTTCAGAAAAGTAAAATTTGGTGCTCAATACGACAGAATTTGAAGATGAAAAGCAATGAAAATGTGTTTTTTCCTTCAAAAGTTTAATTTTGAAATGATCTTCCAAAAAAAGGTAAAATTTTCCTTAATATTGTAAGTTTTTTTCCGAATAATTTGAGCAATATAATAAATTTTCTTTTATTTTCAGGGTACAACTTTATACTTTATAGAGTCATAAGAGTCGAATGACCAAAATTTCTTCAAAAAAGTTATCAAGAATCAATTTTTCCGCAAAATTTCACGGATTAATAATCAAAACGACCAAATCCTTTAATGAAAATTTCCCAAAAATTCACATTTGAATGGTTCGCAGCTTCCGGGCAAATTTTCCATCTCTCTGCGAAACCAAAAAGTAATTAGACTCCGATACAATTTCACTTCTAAAGAGGACAAGTGAATATATTTACGATTATTAATCAAATCGTAAGACCATTACCAAAAGCACGTTTTCGCACAAGATGATGAAGAAGGGTTGAATAATCTCGTTATTTCGACTGACACATCGCATCGCCATCGTGCAAAGACCGGTTCTCTGATTACAAAGGGGAGCAAATTTTACATAAGAATCCCATAAAAGTCGGCAACCCTCGCAACATCTCTTGTCCTCCTTCCTCTAACTTTTTAAAAAACAATAAATTTTCCGTCAACTCGGACGACAGTTTATATACACTTCACGCCATTCCAGTCACCGTCACATATCCGCCAACGTCGTCGTCGTCGTCGTCGATATATTATAATCCACCCATTTCTCGCGAATATGTAGAAAAAGCAATATCCACTCGAGCGACGTGTGTGTGTGTGTGCTGTCCTGTATTAGTCACCCCTCTTAAATACGAAAATTTCTACATCTCAATATTGTACCAAAAAACTGCTGCTGCTGTTTCGCTGCATATGCATATGAACATGTGTGTGGCGATGCGAGAGAATAGAAAGTAGATGAACTTTATTCAACCATAAATCTGCGGGAAATTTAAAATAATTTTTAATTTTTTTTTTTTCATTAATAATTTTTAAAAAATTAAAAAAATTATTAAAAACAAAAAAATGAAGAAAAATTTAAAAAAAAAATTAAATATGAAGAAAAATTAATAAAATAATAATTTATAAAAAAATAATAAAAATTAAAATTAAAAAAAAAAAATAAAAAAATTTAAAAAAATAATAAAAAAAATTAAAATTAAAAAAAAATTAAAATATTGATTTTTTTAAATAAAGAAAATTATAAAATAAAAAATAAAAAGTATAAAAATACAAAAATTCAATTTAAAAAAAAATACTGAATTTAATAAAAAAATTATAATTATTAAATTAATGATATTTGAAACATTTTTAACAAAATACAAGAAGGACTTTAAAATAAAAAAAAAATAAAAAAAAAAAAATAAAAAATTAAAAAATAAAATTAAAAAAAAAATAAATTAATAAAATAAAATAAAAAAATACATTATTTAAAAAAAAATAATAATGAAATTTTAATTATTTTTAATAAAATACAAACAGGTATTCCTAAATTTAAAAAAAACAATCTTATTTATTTTAAAATTTTTCTGCATTATAAAATATTTTTTAAATTTCAAAATTCGTTTTGATTTTTTGTTAAAAATGTTTTGAATTTTTCAATTATCAATTAAATAATTATAAAAAAATTTTAATTATTTTTTTTTTAAATTTTAAAATTAGTTTTTATTCTTTTTTATCAATTTTTTATTTTTTTAAATTTTATTTATTTATTTATTTAAAAAAAAATTTTTTATTTTTTTTTAAATTTATTTTTTTTTTGTTTTAAATTTATTTTAAATTTAATTAAAAAAAACTAAAATTTTTTAATTATCAATTAATTATTTATAAAAAAATTTTCTTTTATTTTTTTTTAATTTTAAATTCTTTTTAAATTTTTTATTTTAATAAATTTTATTAATTTTTTTTTTTTTTTCTTTTCAGATTTCCCGCATCTTCCATTATATTAAATGCGACTTGGACGATGATGACGATGCCGCACAAAAAAAGACGATATGTGTGTGTGTGCGGATTCGATCGCCGCTGTTTGAAAAGGAGGACGAGAAATACGACGACGACGACGTGGAATAAAATATAAGTAAAGCATACAGAGACACTCTTAGAAAATTTGTCCGTTGTAGGAAAATTTTGTTGTTTTGTCGCGCGCGCTTGCTACTCGATACTTGTCGCCCGTCGCCGTACGTCGCTGGCTATCTCGCAGGAGAAATGAAGAAATGTGCACAAGAATAAGCGAAATAAGCGTCCGGTGCTACGTACGGGCAACTCTTGGATCAATATTTTGAAACTTGACCGAACGCAATAACGTACAAGTACCTTTTCTGCTGATGGCAAGCAAATATGTTATTGCGAGGGTTGCACGTACGTCGATCCTGTGTGCTGGCTATTTATAATCGGCATCCGCTGAGAAACGAGATATATATTGAATTATTATTGGAGATTGACTTTTTTTTCGTCGTCTTCTACTTCGAGTAAATAATTACAATGAGCGACTCGAAATTGAGTGCAAATCGTCGATTGCAACTCAAGATTGCCTTTTATGATTAACTGACTCGAATTTTATGCGAAAAATTAAGTTAAGGGTCCGAAAAGTAGACGATACGATTAATATTTAACGAGATTATCACAGGAAAAAAATCACCCTCGAAATGGGCGAAAAATATCCCGCATTCCGGATAAGAAGTAATCGTCACAGTACATAAATAATATCGAGAATGTCCCATCATTAAGTTTTATTGAATGCATGGCGTTATTTTTTTCTTGCACACGGGAAAGATGATGTTGTTATGAGACTCATAAATTTTGCATTTAACATAAAAGGGCGGAAATTTGTGTGACAATTGACAATTTTTCTTGAATTTTTGTGTTTTTATTTATTTATTTTTTTTTTGTGGATCTTTAATAATTTTATGATTTTTTTTTTATTTATTTTCAGAATATGTCATGAATTATTCCAATTAATTCAAACCAAGCAAAAATCTTTCAATACAATTATTTTTTATTTTTTTAATTCAATTATTTATGATAAATGTGAAAAAAAATCCTAAAAATTATTTTTAAAGCTTGAAATTAATTTTTTGATAAAAAATTCTCTAAATTTATATTTAATCTTTAAAAAATTAATAAAAAATATTTTTGTAGCTCAGATTTTCAACTATTTAAATTTTTTTATTTGTTTTAAAGAAAATTCATTCAACCTTTAATTTTTTTAATGAAATTTTTTTACGAAACTTGACTGAAAAATATTTTTAAAAAATTATTTATTAAATTATTTATTTTTAATTTTTTTTTAATTTATTAAATTTTTTTTTAATTTGATAATAAAAAAATTCTTTTTTATTTTTATTAAATTTATTTTTTTTTATTTTTTTTAAATTTTCGAATTAATTAATTTTAAAAAAATAAATTTTAATTCAAATTTAATGAAAAATAATAATAATTTAAAATTTTTTAATTTTTTAAAAAAATTATATTTTAAATTAATTTAATAATTTTAAATTTTTTTTTTAATAATAAATTTTTAATTTTAATTTTTAATAAATTTTTATTATAAAAAATAATAAAACAAAATTTTATATTTAATTTTTTTGAAATTTTTAATTCAATTTTTAACTTGAAAAAATTTTTTTTTAATTTTTTTTTTTTTTCTAATTTTTATTTTTTTAATTTTTTTTTTTAAATTATTTTTTTAATAATCGACGAAAATATTAATATACCTAAATTGTAGGTTAATTGTAGGTAATTTCAATCTAAACTTATTTTTGTCTAGTTAAAAAAAATTTTAAATTTAAAAAATAAAAAATTTTAAATATTAAAAACTGTTTAAAATCATTAGCTTAAATTTTTAACAAATAAAAAACATTCAAATTTAAATTTTTTGCAATTTAAATCAATCTTTCACGGTACTTTCTTCCAGATTTACGATGTAAAAACAATCACAGTATCTATTTTCACCAAAAAATCATGTAAATCGGTAAGTCCCTTTCAAAAAAAGAAACAATTTCGCTTTTTTTCATCATCAATTGTCACCCAACAGACAACCACGACAAATTGAAAAAATGCAATTTGCCAAGTTGAAATATTGACCAGCTGCCCGTCGATCCGCAAAAACCAATAACGAACACCGTTTCACTGCATTTGTTCCATTATCTACGCATTCCCCGGCTCGATCTTTTTGCGCTAAAAATCACGGCTCTTTTAGAAAATTAGAGAGAAACGAAGACGAGCACATTAATCAATTCCCCCAAGAAGAAGAATCAAACAATTCGCAATTACGCGTCTCTCTGAATTTCTCTGTGTGCCGAGACAGATGCGGCTTTTAATCTGTAACATTTCACTATTATTTGTCCATGCAGATGCACAAAAACGCAGAACAAACAAAAACAGAAAAAAAAATTTCGTACAGAATCAACCGCATTGTGTGTCGTGCCCCGACGAGTTGTCCCGTTCGTTGCACACCTTTTGCGAGGCGATGTCGATGATCATTTGTTACAATGTAATGGCAAAAATTAAGTTAAGACAGAAAATGACGGATGCGGAATCGACGCAATTCGTGGGAATATTAGAAATGCAATTCTAACAAAAAAAAAATCATTACAACGCCGCCGTACAGAGGAACATGGATCATTTAACAGAACGAATGCAGTGCGAATAACAATAGGATTCCGCTTAATATGTTTATATTATTTATTATTATTGTTGATTAGTACGAGTTTAGTGCATTAGAAAGAAGAGATATTGTTGCATTTAGGAAAAATGTGCATCCGGAAGAAATGTACCGTTTTGGGAAGATGATGATGATGATGACGAATAAAAAGAAGTGTCGATCGACGTTTTTTTAGCGGTAAGTATTTTTTTTTGTGAGAAATAATTTTTTTTTATTATTTTTGGAAAACAAATTTGTCAATTTGATTGAAAAAGTTCTGAAATAGTTTTTTTAAGATTTTTAATTTTTTATTATTATTTTTTTAGTTTTTAAATTATTTAATGAATTTCTTGCTAAATATTTAAAAAAAAGATTAAAATCGAGAGTTTAAATTAAAAATATTTAAATTAATTAAAATCGAAGTTTTTAAAAATATTTAAATTAATAAATTCTTAAATGAAACTTAATAAAACTCAAGATTTAATTAATTTTTAAATAAGATAATTAAATGAATTAATATTTAAATAAATAATATTCGAACAAAATAATTTTATAATTGATAAATTGAATTTAAAAAAAAAAATAAAGGGAAACTATTATTTTCATTAAAAATTTTTTTTTTTGAATTTTGCATTTTAGTTGAAGTCTTT
The DNA here is from genome assembly GCF_036172545.1 of Culicoides brevitarsis. Classification (NCBI taxonomy): domain Eukaryota; kingdom Metazoa; phylum Arthropoda; class Insecta; order Diptera; family Ceratopogonidae; genus Culicoides; species Culicoides brevitarsis. Next base: position 5,281,478 of record NC_087087.1, on the reverse strand, counting down.
CTTTTATTTTATATTTTTTTTTTTTTATATTTTAAAATTAAAATATTTTTAAAAATTTTTTTTAAAGATTTTATCAATTTTTTTCCTTAAAAATTAAGAGTTTTATTCACATTTGTTTTATTTTACAGAAATATATTTTCATTTTTAAATTTATGAAAGATAATTTTTTAATGTTGAACAAAAAACTATTTTTTTATTTTTTAGCTAATTTTTATTACTTTTATTATTTGAAAGAAAAATAAATTATTTAATAAATTAAAAAATAAAAATAATATATTTTAATAAAATTCAAAAATGTTAAAATTATGAATTAATTGTAAATTCATTAGTTTATTTATTTATTTTTTTTTTTCGAAAATCAGAGAGATACAATTTTTAAATTAATATTAAATAAAGTTTAATTTAAAGTAAAATGTTAAAATAATATTATTAAATGAACATTAATTTAATTTTGTTTTTTTATTTTTTCTTAACTTTTTTTTAATATAAATAATTTTTAAGATTGAATTGAATTATTATTTAATAATTTTAATTATTTTTTTTTAATATTTTAAATATTAAATTATAAAAAAAAAAAAAAAAAATTATCATAGAAACCATCAAAAAATTTTTTTTTATTTAAAATACATTTTTTTCAGTTGTGCACTTCCTTTCCCTCTTGAAAAAAATAAAACGATCAAAATTCTTGTTAAAATATCGTCGATCGCTTGAAAAAAAAAATGAACCACCATCACAACGACGATGAACTTTGTGCAACAAAAGAAACTGTAAAGTAGCGCGAAATTTTGCCACTTTATTCAAAATATATCGAGTCAGATGTTCAATTTGTGAAATTCAATACAAAAAACGCTCGCACAAAAGGAAACAAAAAGAAGAAGAATACAAGCGACGACCGGATGACGTGAAAAATGAGACAGATACCCATAATGAATTAAATTAAATACAAAAAAAAAAACGCAAAAAGAGCAGCAGAAGAAATTGCATGATGATCATTTTATTCGTAAAAGTATAAAAAAATAATATTATTATGATTATTTATAATATTACTTTAGCGTAAACATGGAAAAAAAACTTGTTGTACAATCATTACATAATAAAATAATTCTCCGGTCACACAACGCAGCGCAATAGAAGAGAGAAAAGAAGCCAAAAAAAAAACGAAACAACAAAAAAATTCTAAACGAGATATGATACATTGTGTACCTTTGCAATATTTATATGTGAGAATCGCGCAACAAAAGAACGATGATGCATGGATTGCACTCGATCCGGAGCAAAAAAGCGCGAACAATCACAAAAAACGGTTGTTGTTGTTGTTGTAGGCACCTGCAATTGTCCGTTTTTTGTGTGCAGATTGAGAGAGTTAGATAGTGAATAAGTCTTTTTTATCATCGCAATTCGCGTTGTCGTTGTTCTGCGGCGTCAGAAGTACACATGTTCGATGGATTCGCGACAAGATGCAGCAACAACGAGGCAAACTGCAGCAAAAGTTGATACGAGGACGACGAAGTAGTTTATCTATTTATTCACGGACAACATTTTAGAAAAGCGTGGTAAGTGTGCGGTGAAAAGCAAAGGCAGATGCAAGCAATGAATACGATTTAGGATATTCTTCTTTTTCTCTCCTCGTTCGTTTGCATCGCGAGCTGCGTTGTCATTTGTGCTGATAGTGGATTTCGTGACACTTTAACGGAGATGTAGAATCACAGGGCGAAGAGTTTTTGAATAAATTTCCTCTTTTTTAAAAATTGACAAATTTTATTAAATTTTTTACTTAGTTTTCCCTAAATTTCCCTTTTTAGAAGAAATTTGTATGAAAATTTCCCTTTTTTTAAGAAATTTGTATAAAAATTTCCCTTTTTAAAAGAAATTTGTATAAAAATTTCCCTTTTTAGAAGAAATTTGTATAAAAATTTCCCTTTTTTAAGAAATTTGTATAAAAATTTCCCTTTTTAGAAGAAATTTGTATAAAAATTTCCCTTTTTAGAAGAAATTTGTATAAAAATTTCCCTTTTTAGAAGAAATTTGTATAAAAATTTACCTTTTTAGAGGAAATTTCCCTTTTTTAAAGAAATTTGTATAAAAATTTCCCTTTTTTTAAGAAATTTGTATAAAAATTTCCCTTTTTTAAAGAAATTTGTATAAAAATTTCCCTTTTTAAAAGAAATTTGTATAAAAATTTCCCTTTTTTTAAGAAATTTGTATAAAATTTCCCTAAAAGAAATTGTTTTACAAATTTCCCATTTTTTAAGAAATTTTTATGAAAATTTGCCTTTTTAAAAGAAATTTGTATAAAAATTTCCCTTTTTTAAAGAAATTTGTATAAAAATTTCCCTTTTTCAAAGAAATTTGTATAAAAATTTCCCTTTTAAGAAGAAATTTGTATAAAAATTTCCCTTTTCAGAAGAAATTTGTATAAAAATTTCCCTTTTCAGAAGAAATTTGTATAAAAATTTCCCTATTTAGAAGAAATTGTTTTACAAATTTCCCATTTTTTAAGAAATTTTTATGAAAATTTCCCTTTTTAAAAGAAATTTGTATAAAAATTTCCCTTTTAAGATGAAATTTGTATAAAAATTTCCCTTTTCATAAGAATTTTGTATAAAAATTTCCCTTTTTTTTTAGAATTTCGTATAAAGATTTCCCTCTTTTTAAGAATTTTTGCATAAAAAAATTTCCCTTTTTTTACGAAATTTATTTAAAAATTTTCCTTTTTTGATATTTTCAGATGAAAATTTCTTCTCTTTGAGGAAATTTAGCTATAAAAAGGAAATTTTTGACAATTCGCGAGAAAAAGTCAACATCTCTGAGCCCGTTCCTCTGATTTGCTTAAAACACTTTTTTTGCTGCCATTCAATATGTGCAACTTTGCATTCATCCGTTTCCACTTAACTCGAGTCAAATGAAATTTTCGGCGATAATAACAGTGCAACGCGCCTCGTTCGCAAGACGAGAAGACAACAACGGAGCAGCGGAGTGATTGCAACAAACGACGATAACTGTTTTATGCTTTTAATCGTTGTCATTCGCCTATCGGAGCGTGTTAGTTGTGATTAAGAGTCAAATTGATAAATGAATTGGTTGATTGGTCATCGATGCTTCTTGTTTGTAGTTTTTGTGCATCTTCCTTTGTCCTCTTTTTTTGCTCCAGAGAATCGCGTTTTGAATAAGTAACAACAACATTTTTCGCAAATAAACACCGGTCAAGCGGATTGACAGTCGAGAGAGAGATAAAGAGTTGTGTGAAAGGAGTGACGATAAATAATTAATACCGGTATATCATAGACTCGAGCTCCGTGCATCTCGTCGACTAATTATGAGCGATTCCAGTTGTTGATAAAAAAAAATTTAAACGAACTTTATTGGAAAAGATGTTAGCGCATAGATAAGCAAATTAATATTCAGCGTTCCCGTCTTGTGGCAAATTATTAATTTTTTTTTTGTCTTTTTTCGTGTCGTTTCATGTCATTGCCTTCTTACAATGTTGGCGAGGCGAAGCGACGTGAGTGAGAGTATTATCGTAAACTGTATGATTTAATGATTGAGTGAGAAATGATTGGAATTCTTACTCTATAATAATAATAATAAGCGCAATAACGTTACACGACGACGACGGTCATGGTTATTGAATTTATTTTATTTTATTCTCGATAAGTTTGTTTCGATATTTTGTCTTCTCTTGTGGCTTCTCTCTCTCGCTTTATTTGTAATTTAATTGACTGCGGATAAGATTTCGCATCCAAGTAGGTGATACATTCAAGTAATTCAGGTAATGAGCGAGGCTTGAATAATTGACTATTTTTTATGCATTTTATGCGTTTTTGTTAATGATGATAAATAGATAATAGGCAAGTGCTGAGGATTGAATTTTTTTTTAGATTTTTTTTAACAAAGTCACGAGTTGTGATGACTCAATATTGAATTTGAGAGATTTTTTATGACATTAAAAAAATTATTATATAAATTAAAAAAAAAATAATTAAAAATTTTTAAATAAAAATTAATTTAAAAAATTTTTTTTTTAAAAAATAAAAAAAATAATAAAAAATTTTTTAAGGTTTTAAAATTGAACAAATATATGAAGCAAAAATAATTTTCATTAAAAAATTAAAAAAAAAATTCAAAAAAATAAATAAATTTTATTTTTTTTAATTTTAAAATTAAAAAAAAATTATTAAATTATTTTTAATTTTTTTAAATATAATATTTTATTAAAAATTATTATTTATATTTAAAAACAAATTTTTAATTAAAAAAAAATTTAAAATTAAAATTTTAAATAATTAATTTAATTTTTTTTAAATAAATTAAATTAATGAATTTTCTTAAAAAAATAATTAAAGCTTCTGAATTATAATGGAAAAAATAATAAAAAAAATTATTAGGTATATTTAAAGAAAATAATTAATTTTAATTAAGAAATTTTTTATTTTTCTTATTAATCGAAGAAAAATATTTTTTATTTTAATTTTTTTTTAAATAAATTTTTAAAATTTATTAAAATTTTTTGAATTTTTTTTTTATGAAATTCTGAAAAAATTCATTCAAATTATTTTTTTTTAATTGTAAAAAAATGAATCAATATCCTTAATTTTTTTTTTAAAAATTTTTTCACAAAAAAGGCGCATCTTTAATCCGCTTTCGACATTCAAACTCTCTCGAATGTCCTTTATCGCAAAAAAAAAATCAACTTTCATTTTCAAGAGGATCAACTTTCATAAAATTTCATATCAACTCATTTCAACAGTCATAAATCTCGAGATTTGCGTTGCTTTTGTCCCGTGTGCATGACCATCAACAATTGTTCTTTATTTTTTAAACAGCGATTAGGGATGAACTTTTTCGTTTCTCTTTAAAAAAATAATTCAAGAAAAAACAACAAAAAGGAAGAATAACAAAATATTTCATTATTTTTTGTTGTCCAAATGCACGCCTAATGGTCAAACATTTTTTTCTTTCTTTTTTTTTTTTTTGAAACAATTACAACCGTCATACGGAGAGAGAGACTTACTTGTTGGTAATTGTTGCAACGACGTCCCATTGCAATTCAAGGATAAATTCTGAGAATTTGGGTGCATTAACGACGACTTGCGTGCACAGAGCTACGTGGCGTGTACGGAGCATTATTAGGGTTTCTCATAATCTTTTTTAAACAATTTATCACGTTTTCTGTTATTTTCGTTCCAAAAGCAAACCAAACAGGGCAAGTCGCGCCGATTTTCTTGTACTTTCTCGTACAGCCCGTACCTCTATGTACACGTACGCGTAGCTGCCGTAGTCACGTATGTGCGAGACAATTACTTGCAAAATGCATTGTTCGCGCCTTCGTTCATCTCTGAAACGAAAAAAAAAAGATCCCGAAAAAAAGTCACGTATTATCCTTTGTTCTGGCTACGGGAGACGTACCTACGGAGCACATATGTTGATTCTTTCAACTAATATGTTTGCCTAGACTGATGACTAAACTAACATCAGCGTCGTCGTCGTTGTTGATCCAAACATCCGACCATCGAGCAGGCGACACAAAATTGCAGGTAAACGGGCTGCCTGCACAGAGAAAAGAAGAACAAACATTAAGAAAGTGTTGCAACCGTGGCAAATATGATATATGATTTAGCTGAGGTGATTTATGGGCGCTATTTATTTAACCTATATTATGTCAATATAAAAGGTAAATAACCGTGGCGTTTGTTGTTTTTTCTTCACCCATTCATCGTCGAAAATAACATTTTAATTGAATTAGCAAGTTAATTTTTATATGGTATATTTTTGATTTTTTTAAGAACTTAAATTTAAAAATATAAAAAAAATATTTTAAAAATTATTTTAAAAAAAATAAAAATTTAATTTGTATTTTTTAAATTAATTTTTAATTTTTTGATTTTTTTATAAATTTTAATTTTTTATAAATTTTATAATTTATAAAAATTAAAAGAAATAAAATTTTTAAAGGGAATTTAATTAAAAATAAAATTTATTCCTTATAAATAATAATTTTTTTTATTCAATTTTTATATATTTTTAAACTTGGGATTATTATTTTTTTTAAATTAATTAAATTAAATTTTAAAAAAATTTTTTTTTTTAAATTTGAAAAATTTGATTTTTTTTTAAAAAAATAATAATTAATAGATTTATTCAATTATTTTTTTTTATAATTTATTTTTGTTAATTTAATTAAGATTTAATTTTTTTAAATTTAAAAATATTGACAAAAAAAAATAAAAATTAATAAGTAATTATTTAAAAAAATTATTTTTTTATAAAAAAATTAATTAAATTAAATTATAATAATTAAATTAATAATTTTTTAAATTTTTTTTTTGTTTTTTTTTAAATTTTTTTTATTTATTTTTTTAATTTTATTTATTTTTAAATTTTTTTTCTTTTATTTTTTTTTAAATTTTATTTTTATTTTTTATTTCTTTAAATATTTTTGTAAATTTTGAAAAAAAAAATAAAATTAAAAAAAATATTTATAATTAATAAATTAAAGAATTCATAATTTAAAAAAAATATTAATTAATTTAAAACAAATTTATTAAAATTTAAAATTAATTAATTAATTTAATTTTTTTTTTGTTTTATTTTTTTATTTAAAATAAATTTATTAAATTTTAATTTTTTTTATATTTTTAATAATTTTTAATTAATGATTAAATTATTTTAATTTAATTGTCAAAATTAAAAAAAATTATATAAAAAAAAAATATTTTAAAAAATTAAATTTTAATTTTAAAAAATTTGCTCATGAAAACTTTTAATTTAAATGAAATAAATTATTTAAAAAATATTTTTTTTTTTACAGATTTCTTCAACAAATTGTTAACCAAAAACAAAATAGCAAAAATGAGAACATACAAAAAAATTAAAATTTAAACGTGTTTATCAGTGAAAATCGTCTTACATGAGAAAAAGACAAAAAATTCGATGATAAATGAAATAATCTTTTTTTCTTCTCTCTTCAAGTCAGCAAAAAAAGACAAAACCTCGATTTGAAAAATGCATCTAAATAAATTAATCGTCCGAAATAAAGATGCACCCCTATGAAAAAGTTCCGAAGAAAAAAGTCTTGTTCGGTATGTTTTTATTTATTTATAAACTTCTTTTTAATAGCAGCTGAATTGCTGTTCAAAGTTATTTGCATAATTTATTTTTTTTTTTTACATTTTTTGTCATGCAAGAAATTTTTCTTTTGAAAATCAGTGAAAGGGACTTTTTCTTTCTTTCTTCGTGATGAATGACGATAATGATTATCTCTTTGGACGTACTGACCCATTACATCGCTTCGCACAATCTAAATTTACGGTGACGCCTTTTAGGTCAAAACAACGAGGGCCCGAAGAAGAATTTAATGAAAATGTTTGTTTAAGGACGTTCCTTGTCCATCTTCGCATAAGTGGATGGCTTCGTGTGATGAATTACTGGTTCTCGGTCCGTTTAATGTCACATGCAAGTAATAAAAGCATGAGAAGGAGCGACTAAAGATGGTAATGACAATGCAATTATTTGTAAGTAAAGAAGAAGAAGAAGTGATTCGGTGAGTTTGTAAGATTTGAATAATTAATGGGAAAGTAAATATTTTTCATAATAAATAACGGACAATTATGTGTGTGATGTATTGGCGGCGGCAGTCATCCGTTCATGCGTTTTTAGTTGCGTTGTTGATGTTTGAGTTGTGCTCGGAATTGTGTTCGTTCTTTTTCTTATTAAGGGTTTTAGCTAAATTAGGATTTAAAAAAAAAATAAAATTTAATGAATTTCAGTAATTCTTAATATTTTATTGAACTTTTGAATTAATTTAATGAAATTAATAATTTTTATTTTATTTTATTTAAAAAAAAACTTAAAAAATTTTTTAAAAAAATTAAATCTAATTAAATTTTATTTGAAATTTAAAATTTTAAAAATTAAATGTATTCCAGCTTTTTAATATTATTTTTTAACATTTATTAAATTTATTTTTTTAATTAATTTTTTTATTCAATGATTTTCGGTGAATTTTTTAAGTAATTAATTTTTAATTTTAAATTTTTTTTTTTAATAAAATTTTTAAAAAAATAAATTAAAATTTAATTAATAAATTTAATAAATTTTTAAAAAATAAAATTAAACATATTAAAAAGCTTAAATTTTTAAATAAAAAAATATTTTTTAAAGAATTTTTTTTAAAATAAATAATTTAGAGAACATTTTTTTCATTTAAAAAAAAATTAACCATAAAATTGGCTATAAAATCATAAATTTTGTAAGTAAAAAAATATTTTTTTAAGAGATTTTTTTATATTTTTTTAAATTTTAAGTTAATTTTAAATAATTTTTAAAATTTTATTTAATTAAAAAAAAAATTAATAACAAAAAAACATAAAAAAATAAAATAAAATAAATTTATTTTTTTTTATTTTATTTAATAAAAAAGTAGAAAAAATAATTTGAATAATTGAAGAAAATCAATTTAAAATAATTAATTAAATATAAATTATATTTTTTTATCAATTCATTGTTAAAATTTTTATGAATATCATAAAATGACATAATATTATAGTTTTTAACGAAATTTAATAAAGATAATTTTAATCTCTGAACATAAAAAAATATAATTTTTTTGTTAAAAAATTTTTCAAATGAAAAATTAATTTTTAAGTTTTTAATAAAATTTAAATCATTTTTTTATTTAAAAAATTTTTAATTAAATTTAAATAATTTTTTTTTAATTTTTATTAAATTAAATAATTATTAATTTTATTTTAAAAAAATGAATAAAATTAAAAATTATTTAATTTTAATTTTTTTAAATTTTTTTTCAATATTTTTAACTAAATCTATTACTTTTTTTTATTACAGAGTCCTTAAAAAACTAAAAAATGACAAAACACATCAAACTCTCATTCATTCCGCAATTTCCCATGATTTACAATTGTCTGCACATTTATGATCATTACAACAAACTTCCATTTCCCGCCGCACATCAGTCACTCACTCGGATAAAGACGGCGTTTTTTTGTCTGATTTGACTCGACATCGCTCGTTTTGCACAAAATGTAACTACTTACTACGCAACTTGCCACTTAACGATCGCCCCGTTCAACTAGTTGCGACTTCGCATGCTGATTATATTTCATATGAATAAATAATATAATGTCAATGGGAAATCATAATTCGTTGTCTGTTGCTTTGCTTTGTTGTTGTTGTTGTGCATTAACAAATATTTACGTCTTCCATCATCGTTCGGTGCATCGACAAGGCATACGCGAAGTAATATCCTCTCCGTACGGAAGGTAAGCTGATGTAGAGTTAATGTTATTGATGATAAATATTATTCAAGATTGATGACTGAATCGAGCTGTGTCGACATCGCAACGCAAATAATGAGCAACAAGTTGATTTTTGGCTGTGAGTGACGACAACGACGACATACGACGCACGCAACATGATAAGGCGGTCTAATTATATTAATTTGCATTTAATTATCATATTATCTTCATTATTGCCGTATAATTGTGCGAGATATGCAACTTGATTCCTTGCGTCTAATTAAAATTATTACGGAGTGGAAGTCAATTAATCAATGGTATTCCTTAAATAAATTTGATTGATTGATTTTCATTCCGACGCACGACGAACGACGACGACGACGAGAGATAATTAGGATGCTTGAAAGGTGTTAATGAGCAATGTAATGATTTCACGTCTGACGGTCGAGACGAGAATTTTGTGAGGAATTTTCCTTTAATTGTTTTGAAGAAATGTTTATGTTTCGCTAATTAGCTTTAGTTTTTTTAAAATTTTTAATAATTTTCAGTTAAAAGAGAGATTTTTAGTACTAAAAAATGTTTTTCAAGGGAATTTTTCAACAAATTTTTTGAATTTGTAAGATTTTTAGTACAAAGATATGAAATTTTGGGAAGCTTTTATAACAAAAATTCGACAAACTTTTAATATATTAAAAATTTTAAGGTTTTTTTAGTACAAAAATTTCATATTTTAGAAGCTTTTAGTACAAAAATTTGAAATTTTTTAGTACTCAAAAATTTTTAGTACAAGAAATTTTTAGTACACGAAAATATTTTTTTTTAAATTTTTAATCTGAAAAAAAAAAATATTAAAAATTCACAAAATATTTAATGTTAAAGGTCGAAAAATTTTGAAGTATTTTGCGACATTTTTAGTACCGAAATTGCAATTTGACTAAATTTAGTACAAAATTTTTAAGTTAAGATTAAGTTAACTATTTTACAAATATTTTAAATAAATGTTTAGTACTTAAAATTATTATTTGGTAAAATTTTAGTATACGAATTACAATTTAATTAATTTAATTTAATTTAGTAGACGAATTACATTTAAAAAATTTAAAAGAAAAAATTAAAATATTGAAATTCGTTAAATTTTTAGTACAAAAAAAATTTTTTAAGTTTGCAACATTTTTAGTACTAAAATTGGAAGTTTGTAAAAGAAAAATTTTGCATTTAGCGACACTTTTAGAACAAAAATTCAAATTTGACAAATTTTTAGTACAACAAATATAAATTTAAACGAAATTTAGTACAGAAAAATAAAATTTTAAAAGCTTTTTGTATAAGAATTTAAAAAATAAGAAATTTTTAGTACTAATATTAAAAATTAAGAAAATTTTAGTACAAAAACTTCATAAAAAATAAATGCTTGCTTCTAAATTTAAACAAAAATCATTCAAAAAGCCATTTCTCATGCCATAACGAAGAAAATTGATTCAAATCCTTTAAATTAAAAGCCATTCTTCCAATTAACTACACACACTTGGCAAAAACTTCCGTCGTTCCCTTATCAAAAGCGGAGCAAAAGCGACATTCACACATGCAGATGATTCGACTTTTTCGTTAGTTTTTGACATGTTTAGTGGATAATAATCATCCATTCATCTCGTTTCTGCTCCGCTTTCCCGCATCTCGTTGTTTGTGACAACTTCATGATTTTTAAAGATATCACGTTCTTGCTCATCCCTCGTCTCTTTCTCTCGTTCCTCACACATGGTCCGACAAAAAAAAACATTCGATCGACCAAACACACACTTTGACAAAATAATTTGCATTTCAATGTTCTTCTTGTTGTTCTGTCTTCCTTTTGGTCTAACAATTTTTTTTTTCGCAGCAGTTCCCATGGCATCAACTGAACACGAAAAAAAAAAATTGATGAAAACTCGCATCGTCGTGCGTTAACGAACGGGTGCTGCTGCTGCTGCTGCGAGAGAAAAAAAAAAGGAAAAAAAAAATTAAAAAGGAAGAAATAATACAATAAAATAACAAAATGTCAGAATATTGGGTCCTCTACATTTTTGTGCATTTTTTTCGTTCTTTCTCGCTGCGCAAACCGAAAACTAGTCAGGTAACTTGTCGAAATGTCGATGAACGACGCAAGGCAAGGCAAGGCAAGGAACGAAGAAAGGATGACGACGACACGACACACCGTGATGGGCCAACAAATAAACAAACGTTCCTTGATTGGCACATAAATTATTGTGCATTCGACGTCGTCGTTGTCTTCGTCCCTTCGATGTTGTTGTTTTTTTTCTGTGCGGATAAAAAATATCCTTTTTTTCGTCTTTGCTTCGCTTCGTCGGATAATGCATTCTAAATCTTTATTAATTTGTTTAATTTTGACAACTTCACTGTGGAAAAGTTTCGTTGTTTCACCCTAATTTTTGATGCGATGCGAGAAAAATTCGGTTAAAAATTCAACAAGTCTTGAAAAAAAAATTTACTAAAATTCTTAATTTTAATTTTTTTTCTTAAAGTCAACTTTTGTTAAAGCTTTGTACTAAAAATTTCATTTCTTTTAAATTCTTGTACTAAAAAATTTAAATTTTTTTGTTCTAAAAGTCTCTAAAATTCTGTTTTAACATTCTATCTCAGTTTCTCGTATTTAAATTTTTTGTACTGTAGATTTCTCAAATTTTTAATTTTTCTACTAAAACCTTTTTAAATTTTATCTTTCTGTACTAAAATTTTCTAAAACTTTTATTTGTTGTACTAAAAACTTGTCAAATTGCAATTTCTGTACTAAAGATGTCGCGAAATGCAATCTTATTTGTTCAAAACTTAAAAATTTTCATTTTTGGTACTATAAATTTTACGAATTTCAATATTTTTAGTTTTTTTCTAAATTTTTTTTATGAAAAACTTCTTGAAATTAAAATTCCTGTACTAAAATTATATCAAATTTTAATTTTTAGTACTATAAGTTTCAAAAATTTAAAATATTATAAGAAATAATTCATAAAAATCTAAAAATTTTGTACTAAAATCATAAATTTATTTTTAAATTAAAAAAATAAAAATTAAATCATTTTTCTTTGAGTAAAAGTTTTCATAGAAGCTTTAAAATTCAATAAAATTCTGTATTATTATGGAAGCAAAATTTTTAAAATTTTTTATATGAAAAAAAAATCATTATTTATATATTTCTTAATATTTTTAAAAAAATTTTAACATAAAAAATATATATAAAATTAAAAAAAATCATAAATTTAAAATAAATTCATATTTAATTAAATTGAAATAATTTAAAAAATGAAAAAAAAATATTAAATAAAAAATAAATCCAAATTTAAGTAAAAAAAAAATATGCAAAAAATAATAAATTAATAAAAAATACCAAAAACTTTTTTAAACAATTTTCGAATTAAAAAATCTATTAAATAATAAATATTTTTTTTTTCATTTTTAACATTTTAATTGTTCTCTTTATTTTTTGAATATAAATTTCAATGGTAAAAATTTTAAAATTTAAATTTTTAAAAATTATTTTTAATTTATTTATTTTTTTAATTTTAAAATAAATTAATTAGGTTGTTAATTAAACCTTAAAATAATTTTAATAAAAAAAAATAAAATTAAAAAATCATGGAATTAAAATAAATATTTTTTTTATATTTAGGTAAATTAAATTAATTAATAAAATTTAAATTAATAATATAAAATTTAATTCAAAATAATTTAAAAAATAAAATAAATTAAATAAAATAAAGAATTAAAACCCAAAATAAAACAAACGAAATACGAACAAATAAATAAAAAGTAAGTTCAAGACCGTACAAGTTCAAACAAAACTCGCAAAACAAACAAACCTCGCGTGAATTATTACCGCGAAAAATATATTTTGCAGCAAAATTCTCCATTCCTAATGTAGAATCAATATTTTCGACGGTAATGAAATATTACTCCAACCAAACATTTTTTTTTTCGTAAATCGATTTCGTCGCGCTTTCTTTTTGTTATTTTTTTCGTAAAATTATCGAAAAAAAAATCTTCATTAGTCAGGACCAAAAATTTCTTTTAACAAAAATAAAACTAATAAAAAAAAATCAGGTCATAAAACCTGCCTATTAATGACAGTAAGCCAGCAAGAAAACCCCTCATTTCTCAAGGTCCTTGAATATAATTAAGTGACTCAACAGCCTTTTTTGCCTGCATTACGTTTACAAAAGTCATGTTTCTTATCGCTTTAATCACGTGTTTTTTTTTTTGTTGTAATTACATAAAATCGCTTTTTGATGGTTTTTCGACGAAAAGCAGCGAACTTTAAAGTAAATTTATGCTGATTTTATTGTAATTTCTCAGGTTCGACGGAAAGCTGTCGTGATTAGTCACAACAAAGACGTTGCCATACTGCAAAAGGGATATTTTTGGTTGCATGCATGACCCATATTTCTCTTTTTCTATGTGTTTGTGTGGCTCGCAGGTAGCGAAACGGGGTGTTTTTGCTTGAAAATAAAAATAATTCTTCAGTATTTCTTGAAAATTGGCACAAATCAGAGGTTTTTAGTAGAAAATTTTCGAAAAATGGAAGAAGAGTGTTTTTTCGAAGGATTAAATGTCAAAGAAGGACACTTTCCGCAATCGCCATGCCCGAAACACGAACCGCACACACATTACGAGGTCCATTTGAAACAAGCGCTGGCCCCAACGGTGCCCGTTCCCGCCGATTTACGAAGTCGCAAGTCGTTTCTCGTCAAGGCTCATGATTATGCGACGTATGGCGGCGACACGTCAATTGCCACAGCGATTTTGGTCTCCTGCATGACGGCGTACAAAGGATGGGAGGGATACTATTTCAACTATTTGACGGTGAATAAAGACGCGAATTTGGAACAACTTTGCGTCGATCACAACGAAGGCTTCGACAACATTGACCCTGACGATATTTGTGAGTTGTACGCGCATGTCCTGATTCTCTCGATGACGCGCCGTTTCCTCGACGACGACGATGCCAACATTCTCTTCAATCGCGTGCTCGACGAAAAACGCCCAAATTCCCAACTGTTGCTCTATTTGGGCGCGAATCTTCAAATTCCGGTCACGTGGATGCGAATTATCAAGGATCAGCTTCAAACGCTGCCAAAACTCAAATCTGCCATCACGCATTTTTTGCTGAATTCGACGGAAAAACGTTGCAAAATGATCGTTCATGAACTTCATGGCGCGGAAATGGCGACTTTTAAAGCGGCAATTTACTTCATGTATCACGCCCCCAAGACTTTAGCTCACATTCAGCGGTATATCGTGCGGGAAATGCTTCTGCTGCGAAAACATGTCATCCGGATCAAAAGTTTGCCGAAAGAGGAACGAGAATTGGCGCCACTTTTGCATCCGTGTGACAATTACATTCCGCCCGTGCATGTTTATAGCAACTTAGCTTTTTGTACAGTCTTTCAATATCATCGCGGGGAAATTTACAGCAACATTATTGATTGTCCGCATAAGGAAGAATTGAAAGTTTATGTAAGGGAGAAGCTGAAAGGACCCTTCAAGTTTGACGGATACTCGCAAAATGAGGTAAATATGCTGCGGGAAATAGATATTGACGAGGATTTTCAGGAGCAGAGTGGACCGTTGTTGGTTGATTATGAGACGCCGAAGCTGGATGCGATGCTGAGGGAAGTTGTTGCCGAGATTTCGATTCCGGTGAAGGATCCTGTTGAGGCGATTAATAATATTACCTTTTAAATTCTAAAAAAATTAAATAAAAAAATAAATTTAATAAATTTCTTGTTCGTGCGAAAAATATAAGGGAGATTTTTTATTTTATTTGAATGATTTTTATTGAAATTTTATTTTTTGATAGTCATTTTTATTTTTTTACTTTGTTTTTATTTTGTATTTAAAATTAAAATTTAAAAAAAATTAAAAATTTAATTAATTTTTATTAAAAATAATTATTTTTTAAAATTAAAATTAATAAATAAAATTAATATAATTAAAATTAATTAATTTTTTGTATTTCAATTTTTTGATAAATATTAAGATATTAAAAAAAATTAACTTCCTTGAATTTTTCTAAATTTTATTTTAAATTATTTAAATTTAATTTTTCAAAAAATTATTTTAGTTTTATTTTTTTAATTTCTTTTGTCTAAAATTTTCTTTAAAAAATGTTTTTTTAATTTTTTTGAATTTAACTGATAATTTATTTAAATTTATTATTTAATTAAGTTTTTTAAATTTTCTTTTTAATATATTTTTTCGTTAAATCATTTTCAATAAAATTTTAATTTGTAAATTTTTAATTTATTTTAATTTTTTTTATTTTAATTTTTTATTTTATTTTTTTTTTTTTTTTGAATCGGTTTCAAATTTTTAAGTTTATTTTTTTAATGAAAAATTAAATTATATCAAATTAAAATTTGTTTGACTTTCGAAAATTATTTTTTTAAATATTTAATTTAATATACATATTATTTAATTCTGTAAATTTTTATTTAAAATAATTATTTTTTTGGATTAAATTTTTTTAAATTTTTTTTGTATGTTTAAAAATTATTCTCATAAAATTTTTTAAATTTTTAAAAATAAAAAAAAATGTTAAAATTGTTAATTTTTTAAAACCTTTAATTATTAAATTTTTTTTTAAATATTTTTTCTATTTTCTGCGTTTCCGATGTACAAAAATATTTTTAAAATTTTTTTTTTTAAATATTTTTTTTTTTAATAATTTTTTTTTTCATTTTAAATTTTTAATAAAAGAAATTTGTTAAAAAATTATTAAATTATAATTATAATAAAATTAATTAAAAAATATTTTTTAAAAATATTTTTGGATTTAAAAAATTTATTTTTTTCGACTTAAAAAAAATGTATTAAAATTTCTTATGAAAATTTTTAACAAAAATTGTTCAATTTTAGCTTTTTTTATTATTTTTCTTCATTAATAAATTATTGCAAAAAAAAAAAAATGTAAAAAATTTTAAATGATTTTTTTATAATTTTTTTTCTTTGGTTCGTCAACTCTTTCCATGAAATCGTACACCGCCAAAATAACCTCTCATGCATGCACACCGCAATACATTAAAAAAAGAGCAGAATAACAAAAAACGCGAACTTGAGTAGACAAGCAGTCAGTCATTCAATACCACGACGACGAAACGACGATGTTGGCTTCTTTCCTCACACGCCACGGATTCTTCGCTATTCTACATGCCGCATTATCGCATCGCATCGAAGAAAATGGTTCGTTTTTTTTTATTATTTGTATGCAATAAGTAGTTGGCGATGGAAGAGACATTCAATTTGCTTCTGCTCTTCGTTTTCTTTTGTTACACATGAAGTGTCACGATTCTCCGCTTTTTTTCGCAACAAACAAAGCATGATGTCGTTTCTCAAAAATATCACCATCATAAATATGTTCTACTTTGCGAGGCAAAAAAAAAGCAGCATAAAAAATGTAACATGAAATTATCAGTGTCATACAAGTATGGGCAATCAAATAAACTCTGGAAGAAAATTGCGTGTCGACCAAATTACTTTATATGCTTCAAAAACTTTTCATTAATGGTGAACCTTTTTTTTTCGTTGTCGACCGCTGATGATGACGACGCGCTGTTGTTGTTCGTGGTGCTGCTCTCGTGTACGATCAGGGAATATTCGCACATTTTTCTTGGTTCATGCACTGATGGCCTTCGTTGTCTTTAATTTTTTTTCTATCGCGAGGAACTATTTTTATGATGGAAATTTTTTTATGTGATTTTTTTTATATGAGAAATTTTATTTAAAATTTTTCGATATTTTTTGCTAAATTTTTTTCTTATATTAGATTTTCACTAAAATATTGCCGTTTATCAATTTTTTTCTAAATTTCATTTTAAATAGTTTAAGTTAAAATTACATAAATTTTTTATTATTTTTTTTTTATAAAATTTTTAATTAATTTATTTTATTTTTTATTTAATAATTGTTTAATAAATTTATAAAAAAAAATAAATAAAAAAAAAAATAAAAAAAAAATTTATTAATTGTAAAATTAATTAATAAATTAATAATTTTATTAAATTAATTAATTAAATTAACTAAATATTTTTATGACAATAAATTACTTAAATTTAATTTATTTATTAATTAAATTTAAATAAAAATAAAATATAAAAACCGAATTAAACATTTTTTAAAATTAAATTTCATGGAAATTTATATTTAAAATTTTTTTTATTTATTTTAAAAATATTTTGCATTACATAAAGAGTTGAAAATTTAAAAAAATATAAATTTATAAGAAATTAAATAAAAAAAAATTATTTATAGAAATTGTTGTTAACCAATTTTTAACAATTTAAATTATAATTGGCTCAAATGTTCAATAAATTGTATTAAAAATTTATTTTTTTTTATTTTTAAATTATTTTCTTTTTTTGTTAAATAATAAAAATAAAATTTATTAAAAATAATTTAAAAAATATTAAAAGTAATAAAAATTATTTTAATTTTTTTTGACTTATTAAAAAAAATAAATTATTTTTTTTACAAGTCATTTTTGCTACAAATTTATTAATATATTTTTTTTTTCATTTTTAGGTCTTAAATAAATGATAATTTCTCCATTAACGACAATTTCAATAAAAAAAATAAATCTCGATCAAATCTTTATCAAAAACTTTAAATCCTTCATCTTCTCCATAAGACTAATCTACTTGGCGCTCGATGCCAATTGTACCATAAAAAGATAAAATGCATGTTTTTCATCATCGACAACAACAACAACGTCGTGCATCTCCGCAGTTGCAAGCCACACATCCTCGCTCGAAAGATGATTAAAATTCACAGATGCGGAAGAACAAAGCTCGACTAAATGAGAAAAAACATGTGAGCGGTAATTAGCTGAGCTGGACATTGTTCTGCTGCTCGCATTGTCAACTCGAACACGGAAGAAAACTCATCATCGACCATCAATTACTTCGACATCCAACGCAATTTCTCATTACTCAAGTTATCCAACCAAAAAAAAAAAAGAGAAAAAAGAGGCAGAAGGCGAACAAAAGTTCACATCGCGAAATTTTGGTGCGCCAGTTGGTCAGTTAGCCAATTTTTTGCCTTTTATCTCTCTTCGCTCGTATTTTTAATAACAAGCGACTATTGTTGGGCAACAGCAGCAAAGAAAGAAAAGAAAGACAGCAGCAACAAAAAAAAAAAAACGGCAAAAAATTAACCACACAGGTGCCACAAAACGCGATGCGTTAAAGAGGAAGACAACTAACAACGGGAACGGGATAGTTATTCACTTTTGGTCTGTTACATTTTGCACGACGACGACAACGACGCGTACGTGAAAGAAGAAAAAAACCCGAGAATGACCGCTATAATGTTGACCGTTCGTGGCAGGAAAGCAAGTAGCAAGTAGCGAGCGCAATATGTGAATGTTTGCAATAAAATATTTTTTTTTAAAGTGCATTTTGAATTAATTTTGTAAAAATGTTTTTGGATTTTAAAATAAAAAAATTTTTTTTAATCTTATGTTTTTTGTTAAATTAATTTTTTTTTAAATTATAGAAATTCGAAAAAAAATGTGAAAATTAAAAATAAATAATTTAAGAAATTAGCAAAATATTAAAAAAAAATAAATAAATTTATTTTTTAATTTTTTATATTAATTAAAAGCAAAAAAAAAATAAATTGTAAAAAAAATAAAAAAATAATTTTTTAAAAAATCTTATGCAAACCTGCAAAAATATTTAAAGTTTATAAATATTTTTTAAAAATTCGTGAAAACTTCAACTACAAAAATTTAAGAAAAATCGAAAAAATATTGAATTAAAAAAATAAAAATTAAAAAAAAAAAATAATTAATTAAATAAAAAATAAATTAATAAAGTATGAGGAAACATTTAAAATTCTTAATTAAAATTAAAAAAAAAGTCTGAAATTTTATTCTGAAACTTAAAGAATTATGAAAGCTTTAAAAATTTCCAAAATTTAAAAAAAATAAATTTATTATGGGATTTTGGGAAAGATTTTTCTTAAATTTGAAAAAAAAATATTAAAATCTTAAACATTCTTATGGGAAAAAATTAAAGTTTGAAAAATTAATAAAATTAAAATTAATTAATTTTTTAATAAAATAAAAAATTTTAAACAAAATTTTTGACGAAAAAGACTCGAAAGTTATCAAAAATTTAATTTTAATTTTTTTTTCTTTAAGTTTGTAAAATTAAAAAAAAATTGAATTAAAATCAATAAAATAAAAACTTTATAAAATTTTAATTTTTATAAAAATTTTAATAAAAATTAACTAAAAACTTACCAAAAATTTCATAAAAAATACGCTTTAACTAATTCAAGATTTTTTCTCATATTTTTTTCTTGAAACCTCGTTCGTTCGTTCGTTCATTCATCGTGTGTAGTGACCGTAGACAAGACATCCTATTATGCTTTTATCCGTCTTCAATATTATTATTGCTGCATGTATCTCTCTAGTAAGTAATTTTTTTTTGCACAAAAGTGAGTGAAGGAAGAAAAAAATTGTACTAAAATTACATTACACACATGTTGTTCCATATTTATGCTAAAAGGCTTTTATTTCACGTACGTGCGTTTTTTCTCTGTGTGCTCGTACCCGAAGTTTCTCACCGATTCATTACGCATGGATAAGTACCCCGTCGTATTTACGGACATCAGCAACGTCGACGATGACGAAAAAACGACGACGACGACGATCAGGTAAGCCAAACTACAAAAGAAGAAATTAAGTTAATGAGAGGAGCAGAGCAGAGGAGTGTCTGTTCGATAAATTTCACACCAAATAAATAAATAAATTTAGCATTGCCAAAAATAGAGGCATCGACGACGACGCGTAATCAAGCAAGAGGAAGTATACATCGCGTAAAAACTAATCCTTTATAAGTTTTTTTTTGTGTTTGTTTTTTTTTGTTCGTTATTCGTTCGAGATACAAAGAAATAAAGGCATCGATATTTTTTTTTTATTATTTTTCGGTTCATTGATAAAAATTGGTGTGAAATTTAATTATGTTTGATTGAATAATCTGTTCGAGTAATTATGACTGACTAAATAAATAATAAAAATTATCGTCGAAAGGCGTGGATCTGTGAATTTATGAGGATTTATGAGTTGCATGGTTGTTATCTTTATGATTTTGTGAACAAATTTTTTTTTTATTTAAAAAAATATATTTTTTTTTCATAAGAAACTATTAATTTTTAAAGGATTTTGATTGATTATGAGAAAAATTCGTAACAAAGTTTTTAAAGATTTTTATTTTTTTTTTCTCGATTAAAAAATAAAATTAATTATTATAAAAAGAGAACTCTAAAAGGTCAAAAACTCATTAAATAAATTTTATTTTTGAACTATAATTGAACTCAGCAATTTTTTTTATTATTTATTTCAAATTTTTTAACAGATTTCTTTTTTAATAAATTTAAAAATTTCTTTAGATGTGCTTTGAAAAAAATTATGAAAAATTAAAAATAATATTTTTTTTTCTTCAAATTGAATAAAAAACATGAAAATATCGAAGAATAT
This sequence comes from Culicoides brevitarsis, assembly GCF_036172545.1. Lineage (NCBI taxonomy): Eukaryota > Metazoa > Arthropoda > Insecta > Diptera > Ceratopogonidae > Culicoides > Culicoides brevitarsis. The sequence goes on along the minus strand of NC_087087.1, from coordinate 5,260,694 downwards.
ATTTTTTTTTATGGTAAAAATTAGTTTAAATTTTACAAAAAAGAAATTCATAAAAAATTTGCCATAAATTATATTTTTTAAACAATTTTTTTCAGATTTTATTTTATTAAATGTTTTAAAAATAAAATTTGACATTTATGAAAAATTAAATTAATCTGATAAAATAATTAAATTTTACATTTGAAAACATTTTTAATTAAATATGCTTGAGATAAAATATTTTTTATAATTTTTTTATTTAAATATTTTTTAATAAATTATATTTTAATTATTATTTTATTTTTATTGTTATTTTCCAATATTTATAAATTTATTGCTTAAAATTTTGATGAGAAAAAAATAATTTTATAAATTTATTAAAACTTTATATTTTAAATTATTTTTTTATTTTTTGATATTTTTTATTTTATAAATATTTAAAAGTGCTTTAAAAATAATTAATATTAAAAAATAAATAAAAATAAAAAATTAAAAATTAATAAAATAAAAAAAAATAAAAATTAAATTATATTGAAATAATTTTTAAGAATTCTCTTGAAATTTATTAGATTTATTCAATTTTCAAACCCCTCATATTTTTTCGAACTCCTTTCACATTCATGACCCTTTCAAAAACAACCCAAAGGACTAAGACCTTAATTCAAATAATTATTTTTTTGGGGCACAATTTTTCAGAAATTTTTTTTTCTTCGAAATTTACAATTTAATTTTTTAAATAAAAAAAAAAAAATAAATAATTAAAATTTTAAATTAATTAAATTTCAAGAAAATTACCAAAAATAATTTCAATATAAAATTCCCTTTTTTTCGACACATGTCATAAAAATTTTATGACTTCCCAAACACAATAAAAGAAAACGAACAAAAGAATAAAATCATAAATTCAATGAAAAACAAACAAAGACATCGCCAATTATTTAAGCGGTGATAATCCGAGTCGCGCGCGCGAGTGACATAATTTACGCGGTCATGCAACAAGATCGTTTTCTTCTTTTTCTGCCTGCGATCTTTTTTTTTTGTTCAATTCTTTTCAAATTAAATTCTTTTTGATTTTTTCACAGGGGTTCCCGATGTTTGTTTGCATACACTTATATCGCTTACCTACAAAAACAACAACAACAACAACAACGGAGCTAATCTAAATATTCGTACATTATTATTCAACAATAACTTTAATCCCTCGAACGAAAAAAGGATTCCATGTCAGAACATTGTTTATTTTGAAAGCAAGGCAGAGGCAAGGCAAAAAAAATAATTTACAAACCATTTAGCATGGGTCGACATGCACAACAATCATCATAATAAAATTAACGAAACAACGTCGGGACGTCGGGAAAAGACAAATTTACGTCGCTGCGATGCGTCGCGATGCATTTCTCGACGTAAATTGCTGGATCGGGTTACACGCGAGACGGATTTTTACCTGCGAAGTCCCCTCGACGACTTTTCCGTACATAAATTAACGTTAATTGTCTCCGATGATGACGAAGATGCACCGAAAGCGAAAAAAAAAGGAAAAAATCAGCAGGAAAGGATCAGCGGTAATTACGGATAGTGGTTTTTGGCAGTGTGAAAAAGGCATGTTAGATAAATAATCGTGACGAGATACCGTTCATTAAAAATCACGGATGCGATGTGATGTGAAAGGAAGAGGAAGTTTATTAAATAATGGATCGGGTCGAAAGGATAAAAAGTGCAGATTGACGTTTTGAATGCATTTCGTCATCGTGCTTGTTGCGTTGTTGTCTTTTTTAGCGGGATGCTGATTTTTTGTTCGGGTTAGAGATGTTTTGATGTGATTTGAATTGTCATGTTTCTACAAGGCATGACGAATGGCGTAGAGAGGGAACATTTTTATTGCTTTTCAGTTAAAAGGATTTTTTACATAAATTTAATTTAAATTTAAAAAAAAATAAAATTTAAAGAATTTCATAAAATTTCGTAAAATTTGGTACAAAAAAAATATTTAACAAAATTATTTTTATTAAAAATAATATTTAATTTTTTTTATAACTTTTACCTCTGGATTTATTTTATGATTTTAAGTGCATTAAAAAATTAATTATTTTCATTTTCTTGTTCAATAAAATATATTTTCTTACAATATTTGTTATTTTCGAAGACAAAAGTAAAAATTTTTTGACTAAAATTTATTTTTTTTTTTAATTTTAACATTATTTTTTTCACGTTTGAATATTTTTATTTTTTATTTCACAAAATTATAATTAGGAAAAATATTTTTATTAAAATAAGTAAAATGGAAAATTAATTTTTTTATTTATTTTTTAAAAATTAATTGGTAATTTTTTGTTTTTTAGAATAAATTCATTTAATTTTTTTTTAAATTATTTTTAAAGCAATTTTTACTATTTTCATTTTTTTGTAAAAAAAAATCAATACTATTTAATAAAAATAATCAAGAAATTAAAAAAAATAATAATTCACAAAAAATTTTAAATAAAATTTATTAAAATTTAAAAAACACTATTAAATTAATTTAAAAAAAATATAAGTGAAAAAATTTAATTACATTAAATGATTTTTAAAAAAAAAAAATAATTGAAAAATTAAAAAAAAATTATACAAAATTTTATGTAAAATTATATAATAAATGGAAAATTTTAAATTATTTGGACTAAAATTTAATTTAAATTTTAACTTTTTTCTCATATAAAAAATTAAAAAGACATTTTTTAAAAAATAATTTAATTTGTAATAATAATTTAAAAAATTAAAAAATAATTAAATAAAATTTAATTAATTAATTTAAAAATTTTTTTAATAATTTTAATTTTAATTAATTTAATTTAATTTAATTATAAAAATTGAATAAAAATTATTTTTATTTTTTATTCTTTATTAAAATTATTTTAAAATTTATTATTCAAAAAGGCTAACAACTTCTAAAAAATTAAAATATATTTTTTTAAAATTAGCTTTAAAAAAAACGAATTTAAATAAAATTTAATGAAAACTAAAGTAAAAATATTTTTTAAATGTCGAGAGATAATCTTAAAAGATTTACGATAAAAAAAAATATTCAAAAAATTGAAATTTTCGAACTAAATTAAGACAAAAATGATTCAAAATGAAAGAAATTTCTTCAAAATTATAGATTTTATATTTCAACAAGAAAAAATAACAAAAAAATCTTCCCTTTCTAATCTTCGCTATCACTTTCCCGCTACAATGTTGACACGAAACACAAAAAACAGCGGTTTTGATTGAGTGTGATGTTATTGCAGTTCATACATCAAATCGAAAAAAAAATCCTCGAAACGCAACAAAAAATCCCTTACCTGCTATTTGTCATTGTGCGACATTGATTCGCTGATGTCCTTCTCCTTCTGCTCGAACGATGTGACAGAATGCATTTTTACAACAATGCAACTACAAAAATCATAACAATAACAATAAATTAAAATCGCACCGAAAAAGAAACGATAAACGGACCCCTTTCGTGACATTTTTGACGAATGCACCGTTGTTCTTCTCGTCAATCGGTCGTCGTCACCGCGATGTCATGTTTCTTTTTTTTTGTGTTGTTCTCTCGGAACATCTGCCGTTCGTCACTTTTTGGGATTTGTGCAAATGAATTTGTCGAATTTTTCTCGTATTTGCATCCATAATATCGCACACATTCGAAAATTCCCATTGAGATAGGTTAAGGTTTTGAATTTTTTTTCCATTGTCTCCGCAAACGACGACGACGAGTCTTTTAAAAGTGATTTGTCTAGCAGATTAGGAAGAAAGACACGCACAAGGACAAAGAATTTTGTGTTTAGACAGTGGCTTTGTGTTTAATTCATTATACCTGATGATGACGACCTGAGGACGACTGACGATTTTCGAGACTGACGAAGACAAATGATGAAATGCGGAGATTAAAGGTAATGTTTTTTTTTTCGAGAGACAATTTTTGGTTGAGTAACTGTTTTGGCAGGAGAATTTGCGAGGCGTGTCGAAAAATTTTTTGAAATTAATTAATTATTTTTATTTTTCTGAAAGAGTTGAGAAAAATAAAGATAATTTATAGAATGATTGATTTTGAGTTAAATTGATTTGATTTGATTTTTAAGTTAAAAAAATATTTTACAACATATTTATCTATAAAAAGTTGAAAGATTTTTTGATTCAAAATTTATTTTTTTATTAATTTTTTTTTATATTCATTTAAATGTGTATCAAAATATTCAATTTGTTTTTTTTTCTTAAAATACATTTTAATAAATCATTTTTTTGTATTTTTTTTTAATAATTTTAATATTAATTTAATAAGTTTTTAATGTTACTTTATTTTTTTTAATAATTTTCAAATTTAAAAAAAAATAATAATTTTTTTGAAGTTTTTATTTATTTTTTTTTGTATCAAAATTATTTTAATTTAATTTTTTTTTAATAAAAATTAATTTTAATTAATGTTTAAAAATGCATTTTTTTTTTAATTTTATAATTTTTTAATATGTTTTCTGTACCTAATATTTTTTTTATTTATTTTTATTTTTGTGTCAATTAATCGCAAATTTATTTAAAAACCGAAATTTTCATAATTTGTCGAATAATTCTTTTAAAGCATCAAAATTTATTTCCTATTTATTTATTATTTTTTTTTTTTTTTTAACTTTAATATTAGTTTATGTAGTTTTTAATTTTAATAATTAATTTTGAATAATTTAATTATTTTTAAAATATTTTTTAAATATTTTAAAATTAAAATTTTATTGTTTATTTTAAATATTTTTAAATATTAAATATTTTTAAAAATATTTTTTTGATTTAAATTTTTTTATTTCATAGCGTTTTTTTTAATTTAAAATAATTTTAAATTCAACAATTTTTAATTTTTTTTTTTTTTTGATAAATATTTTTTTTTTTAATTTTTACATTTAATTTATTTCATTCAAACCAATTTTTTATATTTAGAAAAAAAAATCAACAAGCGACATTTTCTTCCTCTCTCTCCTCTTTTCATGCTCTTCATATTTTTTTAACATGCACTTTTTACCTCAAATCATATTTAATTCCCAATTAAATAAAAAAAAGGTTAAATTGTCGTTCTACATTTTATCGAATGTACTTTATTTTTTTTTGCATTTTGTGTGATTTATTGCCGTCTCCCCGTATTTTTTCCCATTCCTCACAACTACTCGGGAACAATCAACAATGCCGTAATAGGATTAAAATTAATTTGAATATAATAAAGTTCATTTTTATTTATTTTTCGGGTGTTTAAAAAATAAATAAATAAAATAAAACTAAAACCCGAAAAGTACTTAAATACCGATAAAGACATTATTATTAAAAAATTATTAAGGAAAAAAATTACGATGTATAAAATTTATTATTTAGTGTGTCATAATTCCTTGACTTGCGTACTTTTTTTATGTAATACTTTGACATGAAAAAAAAAAAATATTTTTTAAAAATTTCGCATGCAAAACACCTGTTACCATTCAAAAGTCCTCAAAAAAGTGATCATCAACGTTCTTTGCACCTAATTAAACCGATAATTGCCACGTTTCATTCAAATAAAGTCAACCACATGATACTCTCGACGTTTTTTTTCGACGTCGTTTCCATTTCGCGTATGGTGTTTTATTTAATTTTTAATAAATTTCTTGACATGCAAGCCGTTTCGTGGTAAAAAATGACGAAAAAAACGTCTTTCATGAGTCAATCCATCATTTCGACGAAAAATTTCTCCTTCTGTTTGAAGAATCAACCGACAAATCAATCAAAATTTTATTACAACTCTATCCTCAAATATTTTTTTTATGAAAAAAAGGAGTTCACACACAATGCAACCTAATTACGAGTTGTCCTTGAATTTATTTGAAAACGACAAAAAAAGAGAGATCGCACTTCGTCGAACATTCAAAGTGCATTTTTGTGTGCAATTGATCGTATTTCTGGGAATTTTGCATTATTCGGGGATAATAAAAAAAGTGCAGTAAATTTCATTCATTCTCGCTTTTGTTCTCGGTTCGCAATGCATGCAGGACGAAAAAAGAGACGAAGGACGGGAGAGCAAAAAATAAACACGAAAATGCGTTTTTATCTATTCATTTCCGTACAAATTTCTAGTTAAAAAATTATTTTTGTGTGCACGCAGTGGTAGGTATAAATTACAGAGAAATCGTAATAAGCCGACAGTTTATATTTTTATTTTTTTTTATTGTTATGCAGGCACATTTTTTGTTGTCATGTTGTAAAATGGTGACATTGAAGTTTTTTTCATTTTTTTGATGGATTATGGATCCTTTTTTGGGCGAAATTTGCTTTGCATAACACGAAAAAGACGCTTTTTGTGAGTGAAAGACAGCGTGAGTCGGCAGTTTTTCGGTGATTGACGACCAAAACTAATGAAGAAATGTGCAAATGTGGGACAAAGAGTCAAGCTGTTGGCAAGAAATTTTGTCTCAAAGGACACTTTTTGATTGTTTAAATTTGGTAAAGTTGATTTTTTGGGCGAAAAAGTCTCTTGAGATATTAAAATCTATGAGAAAAGTTAAAATTTTTCATTTAAATTTAAAAAAAATTAATGAAAAATATTTTATTCTTGGTTTGGATTAAAAAAATAATTTTTAAAAATTAAAATTTCTTCTATTTGAACCTGAAAAATAAAAATAATAAATATTAAAAAAATAAAATATTAGAAAAATGTCAAGTTCATTTTTTAAAATTTATTTAAATTAACGTTAAAGTTTAATAAAAAAATAATAAACAAAAATAATAAAAAAAAATTATGGCTCTAAATAAATATGTATATTTAAATATTTACCAAATTAAAGTAAACTGAATTTTTTTTAACAAAAAAAAATTAATGCCATATTTTTATTAATATTGTTCAAATTTTTTTAATTAAAATTTAACGTGAATTTTCAATTCTATAAAATTTATTTATTTTTTATTAATTTAAACTTTTTTATTTTTATTTTTTATTTATTTAATTTTTAAATTAAAATTTTTTAATTTAAATTAAATTAATATTTTTATTTAAATTTAAATAAAATTTTATTTTAAATATTTTTTAATTTTTAATTAATTTTTTATTAAATTTAATTAAGCTTTTTTTGATAGAATTTCACAAAAAAAAAATACATTTAAAAAAAAAATTAAAAAAAAATTAAAATAAATAAATAAAAAAAAAAAAATAGAAAAATGTCAAGTACAGCAGTTATTTTTCTTTTAAAATAAATTATTTAAAACGTAATAAAAAAAATCTTACCAATAATTATCACTCCATCAAAATGTCTGAAGCTCCTTCATTAACCTGACACTTGAAGTGAAAATTTGCATCGATTTAATTTTTTCACTTTCCCATATAAAAACCCATCAACACTTCCAATATTCATCAGTTTCTATTAAAAAAGTGAATAAAAATGATAAAAATAAAGAAAAAAATAACTTTTTACCGCATTTCTGAAGTTCTCGAGGACTTCAGTAAATCCGCAGGAGTTTCTTCTCTCCTAAAATTATATCAAAATCGCAATTTTTCATCATTAACTCGTTCAGAGAAATTTCTCGCTTTAAAATTTCCAACTGTAGTTATTTTAATCGCACTTTTCTTCGTTTCAACTCTTATCGTGACGAACTTTAAACTAATTTACGTCATTTTTTCTTGCACAATTAGCATCAATGCTTGCATAATTTTCATCGGAGTTGGAAAATGTGCCTTAAAAATGGAAAATTTGCTGAATTGGTGTTCGGATTTTTACGACATCGAGGGAAAATATTTTGGCGATTTGATGGAAAGGAAAAGTTTGGTTCGTCGCAAAACGCTGAAGATGCTGAAATGGACCAAAAAATGTATTTCGTTACAACTTTTTGTTTGTTCCGTGGGATTTACTTTGATTGCAGCTTTTTTACCGGATAAAATTATTCCGAAATATACTTTGCCGATACCTTTATTGCTGCCATTTGAGGATCAACATGAACCTGTAGCTTTTTGGACAACTGCTGCTCTTCAAACTTTGCTCTTAGTTTGTGCCGCTCCTTTATTTATTTACTTTTTTGGATATTTTTTGGCGGTAATTTTTCATATTTTTGCATTTTTGGACCTAATTGCCGCAGCTGCGAACGAAATGAAGCAAGATTTGAAGAAAAATCCCGTGGATTGCGTGAAAATTCTCACCGACCTGATTTGTGAAGCGAGTTTTGTGGTTTTGGCAGTCAATGAAAAGTTTAAAGATTTTTTCTTGGATCTCGAAATCGCTACTTTGGGCACTTATTTTTCCTCTGGAATGATAATTTTGATATTAAAAGAGCAATATTTATTTGCAATCAGCATCAATATCATCGGAGGCACTCTTTTTTCGTGTTGCTTCATCAACGACAAGATTTTGGAAAAGTTTGAAAACATTCAAAGTGCAATTTATGACTTGCCATGGTACGAGTTGGAAGTTAAACATCAGAAAATGTTCCTGATTTTGTTGAATTGTGACAAAATTAATCGAGGATTTACCGCAGGAGGCTTTCATTCCTTGAGTTTGGCCCGATTTGCGACAATTTGTCACGCTGGATACTCGAATTTTTTGGTTTTGAGAGATTTGGTGTTGAAACAAAAATAATTTTTTTGCAGGTTATGGAAGAAAAATGGCGGGAAAAATAAAAAAAAATATTTCACTTAAATATTCAATGTAAAAAGCACCTTGATGTCTATTTTTAATCAATAAAAAAAATATATGTGAAAAAAAATTATTATTTTTTCTCACCTGTTAAATATCCCACGAAGTCTTCATTTTAATTTTTTTTCAAACCTGAAAAAAAATTTAAAAAAAATCAGTTAAAAAATAATTTAAAATAAAAACTGCTTACATACTGCTTTCACTTAAACTAAGCTGTAAGCAAATCCCTTAACGCATGTCTATCGAACGATCCTCTTCATACAACACACGAACGATCGCACAAAAGCAAAAAATTTACGCGCGACTTAAATCTTGTCAAAACATACAAAATAAAAGGCAAGAAGCGACAAAAAACATGAACTATGTTAAAAAGTGCATTCAAACAATGCAATAATGCAACCCTTTTTTAATTGTTTACATCAAATTGACTCGCGAATGTTTAACAACCGAAAAAATCACGAGGGGCGCTAAAACGTCAAAATCCATCGACCGAATTATGAAGAGGATCAAAATTAACATAAACTCTTTTTTTTTTGTTGTTACTTATAAAAAAATAATATTTAATAATAATAATCATAAAGAATGAATGAAAAAAAAGGTAAATCACAACAAACAATGATAATTACTGAAATCCATGAATGGGATTATTTTCTACAGGTTTAGAGTTCTTTTGTGAGAGAAAAGGAAAAAATCTTTAAATATTAACAAGATAATTGTAGTTTTGTTTTCAGGCAAAAATGAGATATCATTTAAGGGGTTTTGAGAGTTCAAGAATTTAATTTCGGAAATTTTATTTTTTTTATTTTCTTTAAATTTTAAAGTTTTAAAAAATATTTTTTTTATTTAATTTTTTAATATTAAATTTTATGCCATAAATAAAATGCAAAAAAAAATAATATAAAATTTTTAATAAAATTATTTTAAAAATTATATTTTTTAATTTTTTTAGAAAATTAATTATTTTTTTTAATTAATTATTTATTTTATTTTAATTAATTTAATTAATTTTAGAAAAAAAAATACTATTATTAAATAATTTTTTAATTTATAAAATTACAAATTAATAAATAAAATTAATTAAAAAAAAAAAAATAAAATTAAATAATTAATTAAAATAAATAAAATTAAATTAATTTTATTTATTAAATTTAAAAATTAAAAAAAAAATATTTTAATTATTATTTTGATAAATTTAATTTTTTTTATTTCTAAAAATTTATTTAATTAATAAAAATTAATTATTAATTTATTTTTTTTATTTTGAAAATAATTAATTTTAAATATCACAAAAAATGAACTAAAAAGTATGAAACAAGATATTTTGATCAAAGCTATTAAAATTTTATCTTTATAAAATTATATAAAAAAATTTATGAAATTTGAAGTTTATTTTTCATAATTAAGCACAAAAACTATAATTTTTGTATAAATTTTTGCCTTGTTTTATACTTTTTAGGTTAATTTCTTTTGAAATATTTTTAATTATTTTTTTTTTATTTAAAGTTAAAATAAAAATTATTTAAATTTTTAATTTATTTCAAAGGATTTTAATTTTATTTTTTTTTTACATTAATTATATTATTTATTTGATTTTTTTTCTATTTTTTTTAATTAATTGAAATTTCTTATACCATAAATTTTTTTCAATTTTTTAAAAAATAATAATTAATTTTAATTAAAATTTAATTAGAAAAAATTAAATATAAAAATATTTTTTTCTAAAACAAATTATTTTTTTAATTTTAATTTTTTAAAAATAAATTTAGAAGAGAAATTTAAAAAAATGTAAATCTTACAAAAAATTGGAAAAATAACTTAAACTTGATCTCGAAGTTCATTAAATCGATCTCCAACATTGGAAACTCTCATTTCAGGCAGAGGATCTCAAAAGTTTTGACATTTAAGAGAGATGAGAGAAAATGGAAATGACAACCATGATGGTCTACTTTTTCTGAGAACCAAATTGAAGCAGAAGAAGACGAAGAGGAACAAACAAAGACGATAGGTACATCACTTCTCCAGCATTTTGATAGGATATGACTTGGATAGGATGCTTTTTAAAAGGTAAGACAAGGATGATAGGTGGTCAGGTGGCATGTGTTCTCTCTCCCCTCGCCTTGCCTCATCCGCTCGGTACATAAGAAGAAAATTTGTATACTGCATGTCTTTTATCATTATTATTATATTTCGTTGTTGTTGTTGTTGTAGCAAAAGGGTCAGCTTATGTTTTGTTAGCGTAGCTACGAAAATTTTGGAGCGTCGTCGTCGTCATTTTCGTGATACATAGAAACTTTGTGAAAATCGCTTCTTCTGGCAGTCTTTATTGCGCTACGTGTTTGTCTTCTTGTACGACGCCGCCTGAACATTATTTCTATTCATTTCGTTTAAACAAACGCAAAATTTCTAAAATTGGACTATTTCTGTGTCCGGTTCGTCTCGTATCTACGTGCCGTGCAGAGAAACGGTCAAAAGTAGGCGAAATATTATTTTATCGAGAATTTGTGGAGTGGGAAAAACAGAATCCTTTTGGTTTTAAAATAAACGTAGCAACATCTCTCTACACAAAATTTCTCTCGTTTGCCTTGACGTTGCCTTGCCTTGCCTTGTGTTCTGCCAAACTGGACAACGACGTTCGATGCCCGGCTCGCTGCACGACTCGTATGCAGGTAGCACATAAATTTATCCTCTATCTTTGAAATTGAGGCAAGTAAGCGAGGCGAGCGTCGTCGTCGTCGTCGTAGATGTTGTTGCTAAAGTTATGAAGATGTGTGAATGCTAAATAGAAAATGTTGGATTTATTTGCATGGCGTTCGAGTACTTTTCTCTCCTCATGGCGGCGATGTGAATTTTTCGAAAGGGAATGGAGTGAGAGGATGAACGGTGAGTTGAACTAATTTTCATTATAATTGCTTTCAAAAGAGAATTAAAAAAATATTGAGTTTCGATTCAACAGAAGATTTTGTTAAAAAAAAATTTTTCTTAAAAAATTTACTAATTTAAAAAAAATAATTTAAAAAAAATTTTTTATAGTAAAAAAAATAATTTTTGCCATTTTGAAATAAATTCAAGACAAATTATACACAATTTTTATAAATTTAAATTTTTTTTTCAATTTTTTCTTTTTTATTTAAAAAATTTAAATTTATTATTTTATTTTAATTTATTTTTAAAATTGTCTTTTGAAGATAAAAAAAATTAATTAAAATCGTTGTTTTTAACAAAATTCTAAGATTTGAGAGCAAAAAAATTTTTTTTTGTTTTTTTTATGTTAAATCAATTTAGAATAAAATATTTAATAAAAAAGAATAGAAATAAAAAATAATTTTAAAAAAATTAATAAGCAGGTAATAAAATATTTTTAAAAAAATTTTCTGGATTTAATTTTTTTTATTCAAATGTTAATTTTTTAATGAAAACTGATAATTTTAAGACTAAAAAAAATATTTTTTGCTTTTTTCGAAGTAAAATTATTTGTAAAAATTATTCAAAAATTTTTATTCAAATTTTTATAAAAGTAAAAATTATTTTATTCAGAAAATCAATTTATCTGAAATTCAATTAATTGATAAATCAAGAGAAAAATTTTAATAAATTTAAATAATTAAATGAAAAAAAATTTATTCAATTTATTTTAAATAAAATAAAAATATTTTGAATAAATAACTAAAATATAATTTTTAAAATAATTTATTTCAAAAATTGTATAAAAATGTTTTAAAAAATTAAAATTGAAAAAATAAAAGAATTTATTAAAATTTTAATTTAAAAATTAATTGATATAAATTAATTTTATTTAATTATCAAAAAATTAAAATTTGAGAAAAATGGTAAAAATTTACTATAGAATAATATTTTTTAATTTGTTTTTGAATTTTTTTAAGTAAAAAAAATATTTCTATTTATTTTCAATAAAAATTTCTAAATTATGATTACAAAAGTAATAAAACATTAGAATAAATTAATTATCAATAAATATTAATGTAACTCTTTTTACTTAACAATTTTTCAAAAATCAAGTAAAAAAAATAAAAAAAAAATCAAGTAAAAATAATTTTTTGAATTTTTAACAATTACTTTTATTTTAATTTTTATTAATATTAATTTATTTTAATAATTATTTTTTTTTTCAGGAAAAGCTTCGAAACATCAAATTTAGCTGGATATCTTATCATTAGACAATATGGGAAAATATTAATAATTTTAAACTATATTTAAATTTTAAAATTTTAGAAAATTTTTCTTAATTAAAATAATTTAAAATTAATTTTTTATCGCTTAAAATTAAAATTCAACCAAATATTACAAAACATCTTAATATTAAATTCCTCTAATTCGCATCAATTAACTAATCAGCTTGAAATTAACCGCAATCCTGTTAATTTAAACAAACACTTTCATTACTCACAGTGACAAAATCTCGCAAAATCTAATTAAATCCCCAATTTTCATAAAATTCCTCTCATTTTATCCACAAATCAATTTCAAGTCAACTTACTTGATTGAAATGTGCGAAAAACGAAAGCAAGAGGAAAAAAAATCGAAGAAACCATCAATAAAGCCAAACTGCCACGACAAATAAAATCCATTTCGCATTTCTCACACCATTCGTCGTTCGTCCGCCAACAAACAACGGATCGCCGCCGAGGATGAGTGAAAATTTTGCCTGACCGGCAACAGCAGCAGCAGCAACATGACGGTGTCACCACCCTCCATTTCAACTCCTTGAAAATCCATTAACAATACAAAGAGAGAGCGAGAGCGTCGTCGCTCGTATGAAATTTTCTGATACGTTTGCGTCTTTCACGTCGTCGTCGTCGTCGTACGGCACATCTCCAAGAGTGGACATCCGCAATATTCTGAATAATATCTCGCTCTCGTATGTAGATGATAAGCAAAAGGAATAGCCAACAACAGGCACACATCTCACGTCACATGCGTTGTGTATGAATCTTCCTTTTGAGTTGTACGCAATATGTCGTCGTGCTTACTTGGCACAATAATAATAATAATAATAAAAGATGCCTAGCTAAATATAAACTGTGATGCCTTTATAATAAATTGTACATATTCATGGCGAAATAAGAGGCAAAGTATTGTACGTTCGACGCTCGTACACGGAAAATGTTGAATTATAAATTTGCTTTTCTCAAACAAATGAGAAAGTTTGTCTTTTTCAATTAATTCTACTGACCGTGCATATATTGTGGGATGACATGGGTTTATGTAAGTAAGATCTGAAATGTATATTATATTTTAAGCGTTCCTCCATTTAGAGCACTGTGCTGGAGGAGAGTGTGTTGCTTGGGTCAAGCAAGTGGGTTGAGGTTTTAAAGCCATGAGGGATGCATGGAACGGGGGATGGTAGTGTGCGTTCGTTGGAATGAGAAAAGTTATTATTTATTGTAATATAATGCGTGGTCACTACTTTATTTTACAAGGCATCTCTCTTTTCTACCGTACTCACTCGAAATTACTGCTCCAAGGCATTTTTTACCTTTTCCGAATAGAAAAGTTGGCTAAATTACGACGTATGGGTTTGTAAGTTTGAGTTGTTTGCTAAAAGTGCTTTTTACTTCGGTTTGGATTAAATGGAAAAGTTTTTCTTTGAGAGCTTTTGAATCAATTTATAATCAATTTCGAAAAATTTTAAGTCAACTTCGAAAAATTTTAATCAATTTCGAAAATTTTTAATTTAATTTCGAAAAAATTTGGAATTTTTAACTTCGAAAATTTTTGAATTAACTTCGAAAAATTTTAAGTTAACTTCGAAAAATTTTGAATTAACTTCGAAAATTTTTCAAATCAATTTAATGAAAAAATTGAAAAACTTTCGAAGATTGGGTTTAAATTTTTTTCTCATTCTCAAGAACTTTTTGTAAGACTTAAAATTTTCGAAATTTCATTAAAAAGTTCGAAGTTTCGAAAATTTTCCCAAAGATCCTTTAATTCATCAAAAAATTGTTTTTAAAAATCTTTCTCAAAAATCTCCGAATGTTTAAAATTATGAAAAATTTCGAAATTGTTCGAATTTAGACTTTTTAAATCAATTTTAGAAAATTAAAAAAAAAAAAATAAAAAAAAAACATTTTTTTTCATTTAAATAAATTTTTGACTTCAATTCAAATTCAAAAATTTGAAAGTCATTTTTAAGATTTTCGAAAATTAATTCTTAACATCTACAAATTTTCGAAAATTGATTTTTTTTTATGTTTAAGGATTTTGTTAGAAAATTTTCGAAAATTTGGAAATCTTCAAGTTATTTTCGAAAAATTTGAAGTTGTATGAGGTATATTTTGGAAATTTTAAAACTATTCGAAAATCTTATTATAAAATGCTAACTCTTTATTTCAAAAAAATTTATCAATTTTCGAAAATTCTTTTTTTAAAATTTTTTTCAAAATTTTATTTTCGAAAATTTCATTTTTAGAAAAGGTAATATTAGTAGATCATTAAAAGATCTGTAAGATTTTCAAACGTAAAAAATTTCAAAAAAATATTTTTTTACATCGATATGTTCGAAAAAATTCAATTTCGAAACGTGAAATTTTAAAAAAATTTATATTTTAAAATATCGAAGATGTTTATCAACATTTTCGAATTTTTCGAAAATTTGTATTTAATTTCGAATTTTCAAAAATTTTTAGATGTGAATCAATTTTCGATCTTAAATTTTCGAAAAAAAATAAAATTTGAAAAATTTTTTTTTAATATTTTTACAAAAAAAAAATTTCAATTTTTCGAATCGATTTTAAAAAGTTAAAATTTTCGAAAATTTGTGATGAAAAATAATTTAAAAAATTTCGAATTTTCGAAAATTTATTTATTTAAAAAAAATTGTTTAAAAAAAATTTAAAAATTGATAAAATTTTGATTTAAATTAAAATTTTAGATTAAATTTAAAGTTTTAAAAATTTTCTTATTTTCTACTTTTTAGGTCTTTTTCAACATAAAACCCAATTTTTCAAACAATTTCTTCCCATTTAACGAGACGACATGTAGCAGCAAGAAGAAAGAAAAAGAGATAGAATGGCGCAAATTTTCTATTTATTTAAAGCGTGCATACCTCTGTAACGACGAACCTCACGCTTGACCAAAGTAAAGTAGTTTACATGACGAGGCAAAGAAATATTCGATTCATTTACCCTTAAAAATGGTTTATATTACTTACATTTTATCCTAAATCCATCCCAAAAGCATACCAGTAACTTTTCTCCGCTCGCATGTACACATTATAAATCCCCAAACGCAAACACACACACACACACACAATGAAAATGTCAAAAGAAAAATGACCATTCGCTTATATTATATCAAACACACGTGTTACAATCGCCACTGTATATCTCCGTTTTTTTTTTGTGCGTTGCTCCCAACAACAAACTTTTTCTTCTTCGTCGCGGAAAAATTTCAATTTTTTTTTTCTTCTTCTTCCCTTCTACTTTTTTTTCGCCTCACACAGCGACACCCTCTCTTTTTGCCATGCATGCAAAACATCATCACGCTCCTCATATGTGTGCCATCATTCTTTTCTTTCTTAAATGTGCCCGTTGCTGGACAAATGACGACGACGTCGACGACGGTCTTGTTATTTTTCCTTCGGCGTGTGTGCGCGAGATTGCATTTATAATAAAAAAAGGACACGAACGACGTATTTTTCTACATATGGGAGGATGGTGTTTTTTAAATGTACAAAAAAAAATGTTGGAAAAGGAAAATTGACAACGAGGGGATAAAGTAATCGTCGCCGCGTTTAGCAAAAAAATAAAGAAAAATGGACAAGAGAGATTTTTTTTTGCTGTTGTTCGGTTTATTTGATAAGAAAGAATGAAGAGAGACGACAATGAACTGAAAATTTTGTTTTTTCTTAATTTTCTTGCGAAATTTCGATTTTTTTTATATGGAGATTCTATTTTTGTGTGAATCGAAGCAGATGTTGAGAAATAATTAATTAAGCGTTGACGTGTGTTTTTTCACACAATTTTTTATTGATTGCATTGATAATTTTTATAGTTTTAATAACTTTTATATTTTTTAAAATTTTTTTCTAATTTTTCTAATTTTTAAAATTTTTATAATTTTTATATTTTTTATATTTTTTATAATTTTTAAATTTTTTATTATTTTTTTTAAATTTTTATAAATTTTATATTTTTTATATTTTTATATTTTTATTATTTTTTTAAAATTTTTATAAATTTTATATTTTTTATATACATTTTCCTACAACTCACTACCGTAATTTTTGTCCGTAAATAGACATCGAAGTGCATTTTTTAACATTAATATTTTAATGATTTTACATTTTTTTTATATTTTTTAATTAAAATAATAATTTTATAATAATAATTTTAATAATTTTTATAATTTTTTAATTTTTTATAATTTAATTTTTATAATTTTTATATATAATTTTTAATAATTTTATATAAATTTTTATATTTTTTTTTATAATTTTTATAATTTTTATTTTTTTTTTTTAATTTTTATAATTTTTATAATTTTTATAATTTTTATTATAATTTTTTAAATTTTTATTTTTTTTAATTAATATTAATTTTTTTATTTTTTATAATTTTTATTATTTTTTTTAATTTTTATAATTTTTTTTTTTTATTTATTATTTTTTATATTTTTTATATTTTTATAATTTTTATATTTTTTTATATTTTTAAATAATTTTTTTTTTTTATATTTTTTTTTAATTTTTAAAAAAAATATATTTTTTTTTAAATTGTCAAAATCCTTCTATGAACTTCTTCCTAATTTTTTATAATTTTTTTTTTTATAATTTTTATATTTTTTATATTTTTTATATTTTATATTTTTATTATTTTTTTTTTAATTTTTATTTTTTATTTTTATATTTTTAATTTTTAATTTTTATAATTTTTATTTTTTTTATAATTTTTAATTTTTATAATTTTTATAATTTTTTATAATTTTTATAATTTTTATAATTTTTATATTTTTTTAATTTTTATATTTTTATATTTTTTATAATTTTTATAATTTTTATTTTAGCTTTTGGTAGAACGAAATTCACGGGTCCCTCAATTTACTTATATTTCAAAACCAAATCTCTCAAAACCAAAAAATTCGAGTATCCAGCGTGACAAATTGTCGCAAATCGGGCCAAACTCAAGGAATGAAAGCCTCCAGCGGTAAATCCTCGATTAATTTTGTCACAATTCAACAAAATCAGGAACATTTTCTGATGTTTAACTTCCAACTCGTACCATGGCAAGTCATAAATTGCACTTTGAATTTGTTCAAATTTGTTTAAAATCTTGTCGTTGACGTAACAGCATGAAAAATACATGAATCCAATGATGTTGATGCAAATTGCATAGAAATATTGCTCTTTCAAAATGAGAATTACCAATCCAGATAAAAAGAAAGTGCATAAAGTCCCGATTTCGAGATCCAAGAAAATGTCACGAAAAATCTTGTTGATAGCTGAAACGACGGAATTTACTTCGCAAATCATGTTGGTTAGAATTTTAATGCAATCCATGGGAGTTTTCTTCAAATCTTGCTTCATTTCGTGAGTTGAGTCTTTAATGAGATCCAAAAAGGCGAAAATATGCAAAATTAAGCATAAAAAGTGACCGAGAAAGTAAATGAGCAATGAACCGCCACAGCCTATCATCAACGTTTGAAGCGCCGCAGTTGTCCAAAAAGCTACAGGTTCATGTTGATCCTCAAAAGGCAACAATAACGGTATCGGTAAAGTATACTTCGGTACAATTTTGCCTGGAAAAAATGCTGTAATCAACGTGAATCCAGCAGTACAACCATAAGCTTGAAAAAATATGCTTATTCTCATCCAATTCAGCATTTTTAGAGTTTTGCGACGAACAAAACTTTTCCTTTTCATCAAATCGCCAAAATATTTTCCCTCGATGTCATAAAAATCTGAACACCAATTGAGCAAATTTTCGATTTTTAATGCTGTTTTTCCAACTCCGATGAAAATCATGCAAGCATCCATGCAAATTGTGCAAGAAAAGATGACGTAAATTAGCTTAAAATGCATCACAAAAAGGGTTGAAATGCAAAAAATCATAATAAAAGAAAATGCTATGGGAAATTTTAGAGCGAAAAATTTCTCTAAACGAGTAAGAGACGAAAAATTGCGAGTTTTCCAAAATTTGAGGAGTGAAGAAACTCCTGCAAGTTTACTGAAACCCTCAAGAATTTCAGCAATTTGGTAAAAAGTGATATTTTTCTTTAATTTTAACATTTTTATTCACTTTTTAATAGAAACTGATGAACATTCGAGGGTTTCAGAGGTTTTTATAGGAAAGAAAAAAAATATGGAATTTATGCTTCGATGGTCAGTTTAATGAAGGAGCTTCAGATATCGATGCAGCAGGT
The DNA here is from genome assembly GCF_036172545.1 of Culicoides brevitarsis. Lineage (NCBI taxonomy): Eukaryota > Metazoa > Arthropoda > Insecta > Diptera > Ceratopogonidae > Culicoides > Culicoides brevitarsis. The sequence goes on along the minus strand of NC_087087.1, from coordinate 5,241,690 downwards.
AAATTATTGGTAAGCATTTTATTTATTGCGTTTCAAAAAATTTTTTCAATAAAAAATGAACTGAAAAAATTTACATTTTAAAAAATGACATGAGATTTTTTTCCAAAAATAAAAAAAAATTAAATTAAATTAAATAAATAAAAAATTTCAAATAAATTCAAATAAAATATTAATTTTTTTTTTTAAATAACAAATTTCAAATAAATAAAAAAAAATATTAAATTTTTTTTTAAATAAAAAAATAATACATAATTAATAAACAATTTTTTTTTTTGAAAATTTAAATAAAAAATAATTCATTATATTTTTATTAAAAATTAATAATTATTTTTTTAATTTAAAAAAATGAATAAAAATTTTTAATTTAATTTATTTTGTTTTAAAAAATAAATAAAAATTTATAATTTAAAATTTATTTTGTTTAAACTACAAAAAACTTATTTTGTTTATTTTTTTATTTAATTTTTATTTAATTAATTTTTTATTTAACACAATTTATTTAAATATTTTTAATTCTTTAATTTTATTTCTACTTTTAAAAACCTATTTATTTTTTATTTTAATTTAAAAGTTTAAAAATTATATTTGTAATTTATTTAAAAATTTTTCATTATAAAAGTTTATTTTTTATAATTAATTAAAATTATTTTTTTTTTATTTTATGTAATTTTTTTTTTAAATTTCAATATTTTTCAGTTAATCCAAACCAAGCATAAAAATTTAACCAAATTACGTTTTTATTTTTAAACAAGGTCTTAATATTTTTATCATGAAAAAAAATCTTTCTTCGTGGTGAAAATATTTAGACCTCGTTCAAATTATCTTCAATTTGTGGGATTTTAAGCAGATGTTAAGACATAAGTAAGTAATTGTTGATGTGTTTTTTTTTCTCACATATTTTTATTGATCGATTAAAAAATAGACATCGAAGTGCATTTTTACATTAATATTTTAGTGATTTTACATTTCTTCATATTTTTTATGATTTTTTTTGCAATAATTTTCTATAAAAAAAATTAACAGGTAAATCCATACAAGCTTTGAAATGCAATAATTCAAATTCCGCTTCACGAATCTCTATACGAATTTTTAAAATTAATTTTTATGAACTTTAAGAAGGTTTCTGTGAAATAAAAATAAAAAAATTAAAGATAATTTTCTAAATAAAAAATTTCAAAGTCATTGCTTACCATTCAAAAGCTAAAATCAAATTTTTATTAAAAAATGTTAATTGCATAATTTTAGGACTCCAGCAAAAACATTTCTTTGGTAGAACGAAGTTCACGGGTCCCTAATTTACTTATATTTCAACACCAAATCTCTCAAAACCAAAAAATTCGAGTATCCCGAATGACAAATTGTTGTAAATCTCTCCAAACTCAAGGAATGAAAGCCTCCTGCGGTAAATCCTCGATTAATTTTGTCACAATTCAACAAAATCAGGAACATTTTCTGATGTTTAACTTCCAACTCGTACCATGGCAAGTCATAAATCGCTTCTTGAATGTTTTCAAATTTATCCAAAATTTTTTCGTTAATATAGCAGCACAATAATAAACAGACTCCGATGATATTGATACAAATTGCATAAAAATATTGTTCTCGCAAAATTAAAATAATCAATCCAGATGAAAAATAAGTTCCCAAAGTCCCAATTTCGAGATTCAAGAAAATGTCACTGAAAATCTTGTTGATCTCTGAAACGACAGAATTAACTTCACAAATCATGTCGTTGAGAATTTTCACGCAATCCACGGGATTTTTGACCAAATCTTTCTTCATTTCGTGGGCAGCGTCTTTGATGAGATCCAAAAATGCAAAAATATGCAAAATTAAGCACAAAAAATGCCCGCAAAAGTAGATGAACAAAGGAGCTGTTGTGAATAAGAATAAAGTTTGAAAGCTCATCGTTGTCCAAAAAGCAAACGTTTGACATTGATCCTCGAAAGGCAGAAATAAAGGCAAAGGCAAGGCATATCGCGGCAAAATACTTTCAGGTAAGAAAATTTTTGTTACTGTAAATCCCACGGAAATTAAAGAAGCTTCCAAATAAATTCCTTTTTGGAACCATTTTAGCATTTTAACAATTTTTCGTCGCAATTCAATTTTTCGATTTTTCAAGTCTCCAAAATATTTTCCTTCGATGTTGTAAAAGTCAGCACACCAATTTAGGAGATTTTTGATTTTTCGAGCGCATTTTTCGACTCCGACAAGAACGATACAAGCATCCAAGCAAATTGTTGAGCAAAAAATCACGTAAATTAACTTGAAGTTCGTCATGATGAGTGTTGAAACGAGAAAAAGTACCAATAAAATTATGAATATCGGTAAGTTGAAGGCGAAAAATTTCTCTGATCCAGTGAGAAATTTAAAATTTTTAGTTTTCCATAATTTTTGGAGGGAAAAAATTCCTGCTGTTTTGCTGAAGTTCTGAAGAATCTCAGCAATTTGGTAAAAAGTTATCTTTTTCTTTATTTTTATCATTTTTAATCACTTTTAAAGGTAAAACTAATGAACGTTCGAGAAGTTCGCGAGTTTTTATAGAAAAAATATTTTAAAAAAATGTAGAAAAAAAAGTGAAGTTATTAATTAAAAAAAAAGTGTTTGAAGTTTGTATTGATTGGTTGACGTGGCGATCAATTGACACTATTTAAATATTCAAAAAAGATGAGAAATTTTTTAAAATAGAAAATGACATTTTATTATTATGTGAAAAAGTAAAAAGTTAAAAAAAAATAAAATTGATCGAAAAAAAATCACAAAAATTCATGCATCGAAATTTATTTGAGATGAAATATCTTGGAGTTTTGATAGATGAGAAATTTTGCTTTTAAAATACTTTTGCAATAACAAAATAGCAAAAAGCAAAAATAAATTAACAAAAGTATAAAAAAAAGATAAAAAAAAAATTAAAATTTATTATTTAATTCAATAAGTCGCTTTTTTAATTCAAAATAATATGAAAGATAAATAAATAAAAATAAAAAAAAAAATTAAATTAAAAAAATTTTTTAAATAAAAAAAATTAAAGTAAATTTTAAAAAGTTTAAAAAAATGAAAAAAAAATAAAATATTAATTTTAAGTGAAAAAAATTATAAAAAATAATTATAACGGGTTTTAAAAAATTAATTTAATTTAATTTAATTACAGAAATAAATAAAAATTTAAAAAAGGAAAAAATATAAAAAATAAGAAAAATGTTCAAAGGTTATAAAAAAATTATAAATTTAAAGAAAATTAAAAATGAAAAAAATAAAAAAAAAACTAAGAAGAAAAATTAAAATAAATTTTAAAAAAATTTTTTTAAAAAAAATATTTAAAAAAAAACTAAAATAAAAAATTAAAAAAATTAAAAAAAATTAAAAAATAAAAAAATTAAAAATTTAAATAAATTAAAAATAAAAAAAAATTAAAAATATTAAAAAAAATTAAAAAAATTAAAAAAAAAATTTAAATAAATTAAAAAAATATATTTGAAAGAAATTAATAAAAAAAAATAAATTAAAAGGTTTAAAAAAAATGGAAAAAATTGAAAGAGAATTTTAAAGAAAATTTTAAAAAATTAATTTTAATTTTTAAAGAAAATTTAGAGCAAAAAATTTTAAAAGAATGTTTAAAATACAAAAAGGAAAATTTAATAAAAATAGAAAACAAAATTTATAGGTAATAAATTTAAAAAATAATTAACATAAAACATTATAATAAATTTACAAAAAAATATTTTAAAAAAATTAAAAGAAAATTAATAGAAGGTTAAAAAAATTTTTTAAAACAAAAAAGAATTTTATAAAAAATTTGAAAAAATAAAATATTTTTTTTTTCTTAAATTTTTTTAAAAGTATGATGAAAATTTTACAAATCACTTTGTACATTGAAAGTCAATATTTCAGGAGACAAAATTCACTTCCAATAATCCAAACCAAGCTAAAATTAAACGAACTCCCAAATTTTCTCCCCAAAACATCGCCCGATCCTCCGACAAGAAATTCCCATGTTTTCCATCAAAACATAACAAAATTTGAACAAACAATTAAGTAAGCATCGCATTGACTTTCTTCACAAAACAACGCGCTACTTCCACGCGTTTATAAAAGAACAAAAGCCGAGGCAGGAAAAAAACACGCTTTTCATCATGCTGACTTCGTTTAATGAAATGTAGCGAAGAAAAAGGGAAAACTCACACGAATTCACGGCTGAATAGAACAAAATTACAATAAATATCGCATGAATCTGATAGACAAAAGGATACGACACAAGAGGTACGCGGCATGCGGATATATTATTCGGCGAAGTCGCGTTGTTGTGGGCATTTCACATGTTTAATCCCGGCAGTATCACGTTACATGTCTGTGTGTGTCTTCTTGTCATCAACATTTGGAATGATGTCGCTGGCGAAAGAATGGAGAGGAGATTAGATGAGCAAACACGGCGACAGTGCGGTATATTAGAAAGGAAAACAAACTAAAATAATGAAATACATGAATATGATTGTCACGTACATTCGGTGTCTCTCTTTTGCGCGGCTTCGTCATCATCATTTTGCTCCGTTTATTAAAAGAAGGGGGGTTCGTAAGACAAGAATTGAAGGAAAAAAAAGAGTTAATCGCGGACCTTTTCTGATGACATGTGACGCCGTTTAAGGGTGAGTCGGACACAAAGGGGGAAGCAAAACTAATATCTTTCCGTCAATTCACGAAGAAGACGAAACATGAGTCCATACATGAAGAATTACATGAACGCGCGCGGAATGTGCCATTCGCCTCCCCACGTGAAAAACTGTGCGAGATGAGATCCATTTTAAGTAACAAATTATGTATATAAATGGGATATCATCCGGCAACAGCGACGCACGGAGCGAGAGATAATGAAATGGATATTACAGCGAGTTGTCATTATTATTTAACACACATGCGGACCGCAGTTCGTGTACTTAATCTTGTAACGTGAAGGCGAAGACGATTTAAAATTTTTCGGATCACCCAGAGGAAATTTAATTATAATGTATTGCGTAGCGTCGCTCGCTGCTCGATGAAATCTTTTAGCGAGTTGAGGCAAAAAAGGAGGAAATAATTGTCAAAACATTCGTTAATAATGATAGAATAAATGAAATGAGGAGCGGTTATGATTAGGGGTTTATTACAATCATAATTAAGAAATGTTGCAAATCTAATGGAAATGACGGGTTATTTATACGAATGATTTTATGAAAGGAGCAAATGTGGTCTCGAAGCAGTAGTAACAGCTTTATGAGCGACCAGAGTTGGGATAAATTTGATTTACGAAGCCTTTTGATGCTTTTTGGTTGTTAGCTGAGTGAGTAATAATTTTTTTTCTAAATTTATTTTAGTTCTTTTAATTAAATTTTTTCTATTAAAATTTTATGAAACGATATCATTTTTAAACATTTAAACCAAAAAATTGAAACTGAAAAAAAATTTTTCCTTTGACATAGTTTTGTTTTAAAAACTAAATCAAGAGCAAAAAAACTGTGTCAAAAACTGTGTCAAAGCAATTTTTGTCAAATTTTGCTCCAAATGGATAAAAATTTGTCAGGGGGCTCTAATTTATCATTTTTAATCATTTTATAACTCAAAACTGCCAAAAAATTGAAACTGAAAAAAAATTTTTCCTTTGACATAGTTTTGTTTTAAAAACTAAATCAAGAGCAAAAAAACTGTGTCAAAAACTGTGTCAAAGCAATTTTTGTCAAATTTTGCTCCAAATGGATAAAAATTTGTCAGAGGGCTCTAATTTATCATTTTTAATCATTTTATAACTCAAAACTGCCAAAAAATTGAAACTGAAAAAAAATTTTTTCTTTGACATAGTTTTGTTTTAAAAACTAAATCAAGAGCAAAAAAACTGTGTCAAAAACTGTGTCAAAGCAATTTTTGTCAAATTTTGCTCCAAATGGATAAAAATTTGTCAGAGGGCTCTAATTTATCATTTTTAATCATTTTATAACTCAAAACTGCCAAAAAATTGAAACTGAAAAAAAATTTTTCCTTTGACATAGTTTTGTTTTGAAAACTAAATCAAGAGAAAAACTAAATCAAAAACTGTGTCAAAAACTGTGTCAAAGCAATTTTTGTCAAATTTTGCTCCAAATGGATAAAAATTTGTCAGAGGGGCTCTAATTTATCATTTTTAATCATTTTATAACTCAAAACTGCCAAAAAATTGAAACTGAAAAAAAAACATAGTTTTGTTTTAAAAACTAAATCAAGAGCAAAAAAAAAAACTGTGTCAAAAACTGTGTCAAAGCAATTTTTGTCAAATTTTGCTCCAAATGGATAAAAATTTGTCAGAGGGGCTCTACTTTATCATTTTTAATCATTTTTAACTTTGAAAAAATTGAAACTGAAAAAAAAGAAATATAAATATTTTAAATTTAAATAAGGTTTAAAAAATTAAAATATTTAATTTTTTAAAAAATTTTAAATAATTAAATTAATTTTTTTTTACATATTTTTTTTTATCGTGAATTCTAAAAATATAATATTTTGAATAAAGAAATATAAAAAAAATTGAAAAAAAAAAAAAATATAAAAAAATAAAAAAAAAAATTACTAAAAATAAAAAAAAAATAAATAATTAAAACAATTAAAAAAATAAATTAATTAACTGTTAATTAAAGAGAATTAAAATTTAAAAAAATACTTAAGAAAAAATATTAATACTTTTCATAATTTACTGAAAAATTAAAGATTTTGTTTATTAAAACCTCTTTAAAAATATGTACAGAAAAATTATTTTTTTTAATAAAAAAAATTACTTTTTAATTAAAAATTGTTTACCAAATGAATTATTTTTAATCTTGAATGTATTTAAAAAATTTGGATTTTTTTTTTAAAAAAGTAAAAATTATTAGAAAACAAATTATCAATTTTATTCACTGAAATAAAAATTAATTTTTAATATTTAAAAGTTATTTTTTTTTATTTTATTTTTTTTTGACAAATAATAAAAAACTAAAATTAATTTAATAAATTATGATTTAAATTAAAATATTTAAAATAATTAAAAATTTCATTTAAATAATAAAAGAAAAATCATAAAAAATTACCTTATCAAATGAAACAAAATTAACTCACTTAATTTCCTTTTAACATTAAATCTCCATTCAAATCTCCCTCTCTGAAAGAAAAAAAAATTAAATGTACCTTCAATAAAACTTTTATTTTTTTTTACAAATACGATTAAAAACTTGAACTTGTCAACTTATTATTTATTATTTTTTCTGCTTCGCAACTTTTGATGTACATGCCTCCTCCTTTTTTGGTCTTAAACATCATAAAAGTCGAGGCACAGAGCAAAAAAAAAAAATCGGAGAACTGAAGGATGAAAGATGCGGTTAGTTATATAATATATTCTGGGACGAAAACTGGACTCGTTGTTATAAAATTATACAATTTTCTACAAAATCAAGTAGTACAAAGTAACACACGTACGAGAAATAATTTTGCATGGCAGCGTTTCTCTTGTCAGTGTTCTTCGAAGAGCTCTAGGTAACAACCACAAATCTATATGTACATATCTATCGAGCGTCGTCGTGTGTGCGAAAAAGGAAAATATATCGGACCAAGAGAAATTCTTGTGTACAACATCATGTTAAATATAAAGTATACAAAATAAATGCAAAGCAAAAGTTTAAGACGTGTATATATTATATTTTCATGTGCCATGATCATGTTAAAAAGGTGTACGAGAGGCGTACGGGAAAATTGTGAGATGACCGCAGCAGTAGAGCCATTTGAATATTGTTGCGATACTCTTCAATGGAGAAACGTTGGGAATATAATAATAAAAGTAGCAGAAATAACAACAACAACAACAACGTCGTACACTTCTTCTTCATCTTCTGCCTTGCTACTTGATATTATTTTGTTCACTGACCACACTGCCCTCCCATCTAACAATCCACCCAAATTTCAAAAGTAACTCCGACACACACACACATGAGAATGGACAATGTAAATTGGATGCGGCGGGGGGAGGGGGGGGGGGATGAGGTTGCATCGTCGTCGACGTCGTCCTCCGCTCCAGAGGACATAACAACGCGATTCTTATGTGCCAAGATGATATTTTATATTGGACGGTAAACGTGTCACATATGTGAATTTATATTACTTTAAAATTTGTCATCGTCGTTTTTCTTCTGCTCGTTGTTGTTTGTCGGAGGATGAAATGTGCAGGAGAAAGGGATTTATCGACCTAGATGGGCGACGTTGGAGCAATTGTTCGGTGGTTTAATGAAATTAATCAAGGAATAGCAGAAGATGAAGAAGGATTATGTCTTTGGCGAATGGAGACAATTTACTTTAACTTCGGAAATTGGTTACTGAAGATTTTTTTGGTTAAACGAGAATCAGAGCGAAAAATTTCAATTATAAAGAAGATTTATTGAGTTCTGAAAATTTTATGAAGGTATTTTAATTTTAAATTTTTTAATTGATTTTTATTATTTTTTCAAATTTTTTAAATAAATAATTATTTTAAATAAAATTTTATTTAAAAATTTAAATTAAATAAAAATTTATTTAAAATAATTATTAAAAATATTAAATAAGTCAAATTAAATTAAATAAAAAAATGGAGAGTTTCAAAAAAAAAAAAAAAAATTCATATCTTAACATATAAACGATTAAATTTTGTATTTGAAATTTTTCCATTATTTTTCATTTTTCAATAATTTTTTATTTATAATTAAATTTAATGTTTATATTTTAAATTTTAAAGTTTATTTTTTAACTTTAATTTTTTATTTTAATTTTAGAATTAATTTATTTTTAATATTTAATTGAAGATAATTAAACAAATTTTCAATCAAAATAAAAATAAAAATTTAAAAAATTAATTATATTTTTTTCATAATATTTTTTAATTAAAAATTAATATTCATTAAATTTAAATTTTATTATAATATTTAAAATTTTGAGCATTCTTTGTATAAAAATATTTTTAAATTAATTTTTACTTAGTTTACTTTTGAAAAATAATAAATTTGATTTTTTTAAAATAATTCGAATAAAAAAAAAATAGGTAGAATTATTTTTAAAAATATATATTAAAAATATCTTTTTAAACAAATTCATTTTTAGGTCGTTTTAACAAAATTTCTTTAAATTTTCATGTATTAACAATTTAACTTCACAAATTAAAAAAAAAATTTTAAAGAAATTTGAACAAAAATGAAATTAATTTTTTTAATTATCTTCACATTTGTTATATTTTTAAACTTTTGAATATTTTTCAGTTAATTTAATTTGAATTATTAAATTATTTTTTTATTGATAAATTATTCTAAATTCTTTTTATTAAATTAAATTCTTTTTTAACTTTTAATTTCTAAAGAATTTAATTTTTTAAAAGATTTTTTTAAAAAAAAAAAACAGAAAAATCAATTTAAAAAAGTAAAAAATTGTTTGAAAATAAAATTTAACGAAATACAATAAAAATTATTTTCGAACTATTAAATTAAATTAATTAAAATAAAATAAATAAAAAAAACAAAAAAATATTTTTTAAAAATTCCAACTGAAAAATTTTTAACTTTAATTAATTTTAAATAAAATATTAAAAGATTTATTTTAATTTAAATCTCCAATTAAAAACTCTTGATTCTAAAACCAATAAAATTTATAAAAAATCTTATTTTCCATCTCAAAAAAAAATTTAATAAATTTTCCTTCAAACCTTGACTTAAAAAAGTGTCATTGAACGCCATCTGTGTGTCCATTTTGCGATCGCCTGATGCGAGTTAGAAAATAATTTTAATATTTCTTGCAACAGTACACCTACGAAACTCATCAATTAGGGCTTGTCAAAAATCCTCCAAGCCAAGAAAAATTCTTCTTTCTTTCGTCACGTCGCTATTTCGATATCCTTAACTACCTCTGCGTACAGTTTCGTCGCATTTGAATGATATATTTAACAAAACGTGAAGTAATACAATGCACGAAGGCACGACATCTTGCTTCTTATGCATATTGAAAAGTACACGGGAAAGTAGCGAGCTACGGCTTGGTCATTCGTCGTCGTCGTCGTCGTGGAGAAGTAGATTCAGCGACAACGATATGCGAGAAGTGATGTGAGGTGACATGGAAAAAGGATGAGAAAATTTGTATATCTTCGTACGTAGGTCCATAGATACAGAGCGCCGTACGTTAGAAGCGAGCGCAGAAATTGAACGGAGAAGTTTGATATTCTTCCACGTTTTGTTTTCAGATATTCAACGAAACGGTCACTTGAGTGCACTAATATACCTACGTTTGTCGTCGTCGTCGTCCTCGTCGTGCGCTTGTACATTATCCTTTTTTGCCTATGGTCAACTAACTGTTTTCTCGAGCTGTATGCGTGCGAGAGTCCATTTGAAAGTTGCCTTACTTATAGCTCTTGCTTTATTTTAGAAAATTGGAGAATCGCACGTCGTCGTCGTACGATGCTTTTTGGGTACAAAAGATGGCTGCCGTCGCGCAAATACACAACACGCTGTGGGAGGATGGCGATATTTTGTACCTTTGGATATTTTATAATTCGCTTCTTCTTTCGTTTCATGCATAGAAAATATTTTTTGCTCTGAATATGGAAATGTACTTTTTTTTTGAACTGGACACACTTTGCGTAACAAAGACAACCATTTCTTCTTATTATTTGATATAGCAACGAACTTTCGTGTGACATGTGATGCTGATGTGAGTTTTTTGCTGCATGATATTTTTTATTGCCATGGGAATTTAAGTTTGGAGTGGATTTAAAAAGGAATTTTTGTTTTAATGAAGAGTCATTATTAACAAATTAACTGAAATTTTTAAATTTTAGTGCTTTGTGAATTTTTTAAATGTTCTTAACTGAAAAATATTTAAAAATTGAGAATAACGGAAATTTATCCTTATGAAATTTGAAATATTAAGCTTTTTGTATACAAGTTACTTGTACAAGTCGAATAAAGTTAGATAGGAAAAAAAGTTTGATATAAAAATTGCTTATTTATTTTTTTTTTAAGTTCACGTTGACAAACATTAAATTTTCGTTGATATTTAATATTTAAAAAAAAATAAATAAAAAATGCGAGTTTCAAAAAAATGGCGCCAAAATCATTAAACCCCAAGAAGAGGATTATTTTGAATAATTTTTCAAAAAATATTTTCTTACAACTATTTTTTTAAATATACAAATTTTTAAAATTCATTATATTTTTTTTTTATTTTAAATCTTTTGTATTTTAAAGAAGATCTTTATTTTGGCGCGAAAACTAAAAAATGGCGGATAAATATTTTTATTTTATTTTTATAAATTATTTAATTAAACATGAATAAATCAATAAAATCGAATTTGTTTTTAAAGTTATTTTTTTTTAATTTTTATTAATTTCGCTTACCATAATTAAAAAAATTATCCGCCAATTTTTAGTTTTTGCGCCAAAATAAAGATCTCCTTTAAAATACAAAAGATTTATAATCAAAAAAAAAATTATGAATTTTAAAAATTTATATTTTTATATAAATTTATATATTTTATGAAAAGTTATTCAAAATAAGCCTCTTTTTATTTTCCATCATTTTGGCGCCATTTTTGACAAAATCGCATAAATATGTAAATTTTATAAAAATTTTTACAATTTTTTTATGAGAATAATTGTTTTGAATATATTATATTAGATTTTTTTGTAAACTTTTTAAATTAAATTTAAAATTACAAATTTTTTTTTAAAAACAAAATAGTAAAAAATTGGCATCCAATTGTTTTGCAATTTTGTTGATATTGTATGGATTTCAAATTTTTGCAACAATATTGCAAATTTTTTTATTTAAAACATCCGTTGAAGCAAAATTAAAACATTTTTATTCATTTTTGTGTATTTTAAATTGCAAAAAAACCCCATTGTGATAAATTATTGCAAAAAATTTATTCTATTGAAAATATGCATTAAAATTTAATCAAATAATTTAAATGAAAATTTTCATATAATATTTATAAATTAATTTTTGAAAAGTAAAATATTTCATAAAAATTTTAAAAAAATGTTGAAAATATTTAAAATTCTTTAAAAATTAATTCAAATCTCAAATCAACTAAAAAAAAATATTTTTCCATCAAAATGTCACGAATGTTATTTATTTACGTTCTGCGACAATTTTTATCTAATACAAAACCCAAAAATAAAAACAAAATGTCAAAAAGGTTCACGTGAAGTGCTCCTTGTCTCACTCAATATTTCCCAATTCCCTTTACAGTCAAATACACTTAAAACTTTTTTTTTTTGGTTTTTTTTCTACTTCTCTTCAATTGATGCCATGAAGTGAAAATGTAACATTTTTCTTTAAAATAAATAAATAAAAAAAAATAGAAAATTTAAAGAAAAAATTTAAAGTTAATCCAAATTAATTACGATTCCCGTCAAAAAATAAATAAAGGATAAATAAACAAAAAAATACCCTTTAAAAATTTAACTGAAGAAATGATAACAAATTCTTTAAAAATTCATATAAAGACAAAAGCAGCTTAAAAATACGCTAATATTGCAATGCAGATATAAAATTTAATTTTCCTTCACAACTCATGTGCTGATGTTGCATTTTGCACTAAAAAGTCTGAAACACAACGCGAGCTATGAGAAAAGAAAGAACAGTAATAATAACTTTTGACGTGTTAGTCTACCCGGAGTCATTTATACGCCTCGAAAGTAGTTGTTTAAGAGTACATTTTGTTGATTAAACAAAAAGCTTTTGATGTGGTATATAGCTACTTTCTGAGCTCTTACATAACTGCCGCATGCACATTTGCATAACACGAGCTTATGGACATCGTCAACCGATGATGATGATCACGTTGTTGTTGCAGATAGATAAAAAGTCATGTCAGCACTTTAATAAACATCGCAATTGATTGAGCTGTTTCTTGCATTAGGCGCGCGCTAAAATTGACGTGCAGCGACCTAGATACGATGAGAAGAGGAACAGCTGCTGCATGAATGTCGAAAATTTCTCACCATTAACGCTTTTATTGCTGTTTCGCAGACGGAAAAGTTGTGTTGAAAAGAAAATGAGGCATGAAAAACCTTTTTTCACTAATTTTATCTTGTATTCACGTGATGCTTTTTTTTATAGGAAAATAGAAAATATCCGGAAATCGGGTCAAAAGTAACATAAATTTGCATTTGTTGGCTACTTACTGCCAATTTTTCGGTTCATCAGTTCGAATTTTTCTATAGAAATTTTTTTCTAAAGGAAAAATGTGTCATTTTCTCTTTTGTAAGTTCTTTATCTCATGAGATAATAATTTTTTGAAGTACTTTTTAAAGAGGCTTTTTATTGAATTTGGCATCAAAAAGTATTTGTGAGCTCTTGTTTGATTGTAAAACGTAATTTCCGTGAAAAGGCTGTTTTCGGTATTTTAGATGAAAATTCTAAGCTTTAGCTTAGTTTCGATAAATATTTATACTTACATATATTATTATTTTAATTTTTGATTCAAGTCAGATAACTGAAAAAAAATTAAATTTTAAGAATTTTTGAAAAATTAATTAAAAAAAAAAATTATTTAAAAAAAATAAAAAAAAAAAAAATAATAAAAAAAAAAAAAAAAAAAAAAAAAATAATTAAAATATATTTAATGAAAATTATTTTTTTTACATTTTTTTTTTTAATTTTTTTAAATATTTTTTTTTATTTTTATCTATCTAACATTTAAATTAAAAAATAAAGTTATACTTACTTTTCATCCTTTTTGATTTTTCTTTCTTTCGTTCAATTTTTTTTCTGCATTTTTTTCATTATTTTTTCAAAACCTGAAATTTTCTTGTTTCATAGTTTTTAGTTCGTTTTAAAAAAATGTTAATTTTTACTTTACTTACCTACTTTTTTTGTTTCTATTTTCTCCTAAAGTTGTTGTCTGTTGTTGTTTTATGTCCCTATAATTTTCCTTCCTTCTTTTTCCTCTTGCATTTCTTGTTTATTTTTACTCTTCGGCAGTTTTTCTTCGCACACACGAGCACGACGAGTCTTTCGAACAAAGGAGACACACAATAAAGTTTTTACTTTCTTCTGAGTGCTTCAGGAGACAGTGACATGACAAACGACAGACACAAACAATGCACTTTGGCAGTAAACAAAACAACAACCCGAGTTATTATGCAAAGACAATAACGATGCTCGAGGTGAGAAGGAAAAGGCTTGAAATATTAGTCACACATATTTCTCTCCGAGTTTTTGTTGTAAATAATTGTGACAATTTATTCCTTTTGTCATAACCTCGAAAGGATAAAAAGTTCATCCCAAAATCATTAATTTTCGTGGCTTCGATTCAATTTGCTGCCCATTGAAATGCATTGCCAGAGACAATAAGAGCATTCTCGTAATAGCTTTTTAATCGCCAGTTATTTCATTACACCGGAAACGTTTAAAGCCATTTATTTATCGGGAAAGCGAGAAGCGAAAGATAACAATGCATTGCTGAAATATCGCTGCGAAAAGGCTTCGATGCGCTATTATTGCTTGTTTATTTTGGCGTTTATTGTCGCAGCAATTGTTCGGTCGTTATCATCGGTAAACAAGCTAACCGTTCAATTTAGAAGCTATGTCGATGATGACAGGAGGAAAATAGTTTTGATCGAACAGTAATCGGATTATGAACCTCAACCAGTGGCTTTTTTGTATCAAATTTGAATTTTAGAGCTTTAGGTGAGTTTTGAATTATGAAACAATTTTAGCTATTTTTAGGATTTAATTAGCTTTCATAGACTTAATTTTTTTATTTTTAAAAGTTCTTTTGCATTTTTTTTTTTTTTTTAAAAATTTCTAAAAAAATTTTTTTAAAAAAAAAATTTTTAAAAAAAATCTTAAATATTTTAAATTTTATTAAAAAAAAATTTTTTATTTTTTAATTTTTTTTTTTATTTTTTTATTTTCTTCAAATTATTTAATTTTTTTTTTTATTTTTTTTTATTTAATTTAAATTTATTTTTTTTATTTTTTTTTCTTTAAATTTTTTTGATTTTTTTTAATTTTTTATTTTTTTAAATTTTATTTTTTAATTTTTTTTATTTAATTTTTTTTTTTTTTTTTATTAATTTTTAAATTAATTTTTATTTTTTTTAAAAATTTTTTTTTTTAATTTTTTTTATTTTTTAATTTTCTTTGAATTATGTTTTAATTAATTTTTTTTATTATTTTTTTTTTTAATTTACTTTAAACTAATTTTTTAATTTATTTTATTTTAATTTTTTTTAATTAAATTTATTTATTTATTTTAATTTTTTTAAATTTAATTAACTTCCAAAAACTTAATTACTTGAAAAATCATTAAAAATCCATTTTTTTTAGTATTTCAAAACCACTACTTGCCATATTTTCATTATTCCATCGTTTTACATTATTCACATCTAACACGCCATAAATCTGCGATAATGTAAAGTAAAACGATGTAACATGGTAATGTTCATGTTCTCTACTACCAATCGAGTTCACATTCATTTTTACAAAAATATCTGTGAAAATGTGCCGCCGCTACAAACCGCTTTGTTACAACATATTGGCAATGTACTGTCATTTGCAGCCTACGTAGTTAACGTGATTAATGTCGCTGTCGTGTAAAATTGCTAAAAGTGATATATTTTTGGATATTTTGTTGCGTTGTATTTATTTATTTTGCGAAAAGGTGTTTGCTGATTTATGCAAATTTTTGTAGTTTTCGAAAAATCATTAAAAATTGCTTTTCATGACCTATTTTTCAAGTAAGAAAAACAATAAGAAGAAGTTTTAAAGTTTTCGTCACATTTGCATCGTTTTACACGAAATTCTTTCATTTCACTTGATTTCACATGATTGCACTTTTCATTCATATATTATTTCTTTATTGCAGCATTCTTGGCATTTTAAACTACTTTTTTAAGTACTTTTGATGCTTTTCGTTACCAAAGCTCACCTTTTATATGTGCGAATTTTGCATATTTTTTCCGTTAAAATAAAGTTTTGTTTGTGCTCTCATGTGAAAGTTTAACTTTTTTTTACAAAATAAAAAAAAATTGCTACTTTGAAGTGTTTCATTGTCTGTCCGTGATTTCACATATTTTCATGGAAAAATAAAAAAAAATTTATTTTAATTATTTCTAAATAAATTATTTTTTTTATAATTAAATATTTTTAGTTAATTTTAATAAAATTTAATTTTAAAATATTTAAAAAAAAATTAAAAAATTAATTAAAAAAAGTAATATATAAAAAAAAAAAAAATATTTAAAAATATAAAAAAAAAAATTTAAAAAATTAAAGAAAATAATATTAAAAAAAAAAATATTAAATATTAAAAAATATTAAAAAAAAAATAAAAAATTAATTAAAATAAATAAAAAAAAAATAAAAAAAAAAAAAAAAAAAAAAAAAAAAAAAAAAAAAAATAAAATTTTTTAAAAAATTTGAAGATAATGAAAAAACAAAAATATTGTAAAAAAATAAATAAAAAATTAAAAAAAAATAATTTTATGAATATATATAAAAATAAATTAAAAAATTTAATTAAACAAAATTAAATAGAAAATTAAATAATTAATAAAAATTCATTAATTAAATAAAAAAATACACAAAATAATTTAAAAAAAAAATAGAAAATTTTCCATAATTTTTTCATTAGGTACAAAAAATACGCTTACGTTACAACGTCTAAAATTTATTTTGAAAAAAATCTTTCTTAATACAAATCATATAAAAGCATTTTCCCGGAAACGTGACAAAAGCAGATTAACTCAGTTAAGTATCTCCAAACTCTTCAGCTTTAAAACTTTCTGCGATACAAACAAAAACAAATACATGCAAATCCCCTTCTAAAAGTTATGTCACCTCTAAACTGCTCTAAATTAATGAAATCAATAATGTACCTGCGTCGACCTTTAATAAGGATAAACAACACTCTGACAAATGATCGGAGAGATAGTGCACGATGTTATCCGGCAGTGCGTTGACTATTCAACTCCTGTATCTCGTTTTATATCTCTCTTTTGCGCCTCTGAGTAAATGCAGACTAAACTAATTTCATTGCTCCCTTTAATCATCGAGCGTGGAGTGTTTTTGCAAAAATAGTCGAGTGCTTTGGAAACATCGTTAGCTTGGATAAATATTTTTTCTTTTTTTTTTAGAAAAAATAATTATTATTAGGCTTTTTTGTCGTCATTGTCGCAAATCGCCTTTTGTTTACTCTCGGTCTTTGGCAATTTTCCTCCGTTCTTTGTTATTAACGGATCCATGTGTAAACTAATGGATTTGTTTTTAGTCAAACTAACACTATTTGCCTGAAAGCTTATTTTTTTTTCTCTTTTTTAATTATTAAGCAGCAGTAATTTTTCTCTTTGCCTTCGTATTTGAGCCGAAACTCTGCCGTTGTATTTATAAATAATTACAAATATTTTATAGATAAATGGAAGTCATAAATTTACGTTTTGTAATAATAATAATAAAATAGTTGCTGAACCATATGGTTCTGAACTGAATGGACAAAGCAGTTTGATTAATTGTTATTTTCTTTTTCTTTTCAGATTTCCAAGCCTTGGAACAATATAATTTTTTATTTATGGGGTAAAAATATTTTCAACAATAATTTATTTTCCATAATTTTCTTAAACAACTATTTATTTACCATATTTTTTTTTAGAAAATTAGGCCGCTTCAAATGAAAATCAAAAATAAAGTCCGATGCCCCATTTTAAAAGTCGAAAATCCAATGGGGCAAAATAAAAAAAAAGTTAAAAATTTAACAAAAAATGACCGTTTTTCGGTGTATTTTCATAATTTTTCAAGATGTTTTTAGAAATTTTTTTAAAAAGTTTTAAATTTTTAAAAATTTTTGTTTAAAAAATCGTAATTTAACATAAATTTTCTTATTTAAATTTTTTTTTACAAAATTACTGAATTTTTTTGACAGATATTTTTTATGATTTTTTTTTTTATTTATAATATGAAATATTCTGAAATCTATTTTAAATTAGCAAATCTAAAATAAGATAATTAAAAAAAATAAATAAAAAATATTTAATACTCAAAAATAGTTAAAAATTTTGTCATTTTGTATGAAAATAGTATTTCAAATTTTTTTTTTTTATTTTGCCCCCCCCCCCATTTTATTTTCAAAAATTTTGACTTTATTTTTGATTTTCATTTGGAGCGGCCTTATTTATTTTCCATAATATTTTCGAATGAAAAATTATTTATTGCAATATATTGCAAAATATTGTCAATATTGAAATTTTTACTCGAATATTTTTTTAGAATTTTGATAAATTCAAAACATTTCTGGCAATTTTTAAGAAAATATTTGAAAAATATATGTGAAAGTGATTGAAAATTCAGTCAAATTTGCAGATTGACAACACAAAATATTTTTTCCATAATTGCCCCATAATTTTTCTCGACAATTATTTATTTTCCATAATTTTTTCGAACAATAATTTAATTATGGCAATAAATAGTATTGAACAATATTATTGTTCCAAGGCTTGCAGATTTCAATGGAGACGCCAGGTTCCTTTGATCTTTTTTTTTGTATCGTTTGGTAAGTATTCAAGCGTAATCGCAAGAAAAATCCAATTTGATCGGATTTACTGCCTTTTGCATACAATTCATTAAATTTCCACAAATCCGCGAGAAAATCGGCAAACATCATTATTTCCAATTTTTCAACAGTAAATTTGGCGGCGTTCAATTACTTTTTTTTTCGATACCAAATTCGATATTGTTCGATGACAATTTTTTTATCCGATACAGAAGACTTTTGCAAGTATATTTAAATTTATGCATCTTTTAATGCAATCCTTGTACCGAGTTTGATTTTCTATCGTTTGTCTTGCTTTCCGAGCTCGTTTCGCAGATGCGGATATAATTGTGCACACACGAATCAATTGGGTTGGAAAAGCAATATAAAAGGCATTCTTGCATAAAAAGGTAATACAAATATTCTTCTTCGTTTCTTTTCTTCTTTCTCTTTCATTTCAGGAGAAACTTTAATTCTTTTTTTAGCCTTTTTCATGTTTTACGTGTTTTGTGGTTGGAAATCTGATATTTATTTTCTATTTAAGTTATTTCGATACATCATGCTTTGGTAAAAGGAAAAATCCTTGTCCCATATAAAAGTTTGTATTGTAAGTGCATTTCTTCTTTATACAAAGACACGTTTTAAATAAGAATTTAGAGCTGAGGTGAATGACTTTCATGTTCAATAAATTTGAACACATTTGAATGAATTTTGTATAAAGGTAAAAAGAAAGAATTTTATCCTCAAATTAACATTTTTCAAAAAAAAAGGTCAAAATCGTGAGAAAATGTAAAAATAGAAAGGACCTTGATACTTTCTAGACTTGAAAATTTCGCAAGAAATTATTAAAAATAATCATTTTCAGCACGAAACAGCTAATTATAAAAAATTAATAAAACATACCTTTGTGTCCTTATATATAGAGCAGAATATATGCTACTGGATCATTATCACGATGCATTTCCAAAAGAACATTATCATTGGAATACTTGGAGCTATCGTTTTTATTTTCTTCAGTTATGCAATTTATCCTAAAATTGTGAAATTTATTTTAATCAGAGTAAGTTTAAATTTTCCAATGGAAAATCTTATCTTTTAGAATTTTTTGTTCAGAAAGTATGGCTCAAAAAAGGAAGCTTCATGAGACGAATTTACGATGATATGCCATTTCCCATAGACTTCAACGTTTACTTATTCAATATCACAAATCCAGATGAAGTTGCTTCAGGAGAACTTCCAAAGCTACAGGAAGTTGGACCTTATAGATTTAGAGAATGGAAAAAGCGAATCGATCAGTCAGAAGATAATGCTGAGGATTCTCTTACTTATACTTTGATCGATAGGTTTGAACTAATAGATTCAAATGGGTTGACAGGGCAGGAAACTATCGTGATGCCTCATATGATTATCATGAGCACCCTTGTCCTTATCAAAAAAGATCGTGAACCAATGTTACCTCTTGTATCGAAAGCATTGGAAACGATCTTCAAGGATCCCAATATGATCTTCATGACAGCGACAGCGATGGATATTATGTTCAATGGGCTACTGATCAAATGTGACAGTGAAGATTTTGGCGCGAAAGCGTTTTGTGTAGCTTTGGAGACAGAAGCTAAGGGTCTTGAAATGTTAGGCGATAGGAAGTTTGCTTTTTCATTATTTGGTTTGGTAAGTAGTTCCTTTACATTTTTTTTTTATCTTTTTATCGAAAAAAATATGGCATGAGATTTTTTGATGGTTTTGAGTTAGTTAAGCCTAAATTAATCGAAAAAACTTAAATTCAAAATTCTGGAACGAGATTTTAGACATTTTTTATTAGATTTTAGTAGAAATTGGCTAAAAATGTTGAAACTCGTTCCAGAAGTTTGAATTTAGGTTTTTCGATTACCGTAATGTAGATAATTCTTATGGAAAAAAATCCGTTACAAATTCAAAAAATGTTAATAATTAATGGAACATCAATTTTGAAGAACAATATTTTTTCATAAATTTTTTGATTTTTTTTAACAAATATTTAGAAAAAAATTAAATCATTTCTCATAAAATTAAAAAATAAATTAATTAATATTAATCAAAATTATAAAATCTCAAAAATTTTGTTAAAAATATTGAAAAATTTAAAATTTCGTTAAAAATTCGAAAGTTTAACGTAAAAATGTTAATAGAACGAATTTTAAAACCTATTTTCGTTAATAGAACGGATTATTTTTTTTCCATAAGAATTATCTACATTACGGTAGTTTAGGCTTAACTAACTCAAAACCATCAAAAAATCTCATGTCATATTTTTTTCGATGAAATGATGAAATCTCATATGTAATTCAAATTTTAAACCAAAAAATCCTTAAAGAAAAATCGAACTGATAGCGGAGTTTATAGCGTGAAACGTGGCATAAAAAACATTAAAGAATTGGGAAAAATTATAACCTATAATGAAGAGTCAGAAATGGATACTTACGATGGCGATAGTTGTAATGAGATTCGAGGAACTGATGCTACTATTTTCCCTCCGATGTTATCTAAAACTGATAAGTTATGGTCTTTTACTCCAGGTTTGAAATTCTTTACTAACATTCTATTTAGATGCTAACAACTTGTATGGTAATAGATATTTGTCGAAGTCTTGGACCTCATTACTTGAGAAAATCTAAAGTAACGGGAATACCAACAGGACTCTATTCTGTAGACTTTACAATTGATAAGGTAAGTTACTTTTTATTAAGAACTTAAGAAAAAAAATTAAAATTTTGTTTCAGAACAACTCTGAGGAATTGTGTTACTGTAGCGATCCTCCTGATGAATGCCCGGGTAATATATATTGAAATTATTTTTTAATATTAACTTTTGAACTTAATATCAAACTTCTATTTCAAAAAGAGGATGGAACAATGGATCTTCAACCATGTTTAAATGCTCCAATTGTAGCTACAAAACCTTACTTTTTGGGAGCTCCTGAGTCGTACAGTTCGAAGATGAATTTGAATCCATTGCCTCATAAACATGACATTATTGTTCATTTGGATCCAGTTTGTTTCTTTACAATCAATTTCAAACAAAAAATTTAATTTTAAAGTTTATTTTAGGTTTCAGGCATACCCTTAGATGCCATAAAACGCATCCAACTAAACCTTGAATTTTTACCGGTTGATACTTATGTTGGAGCAAATAACTTACAGGAAATGTTAGTTCCATTATTTTGGATCGAAGAAGGAATTGTGTTGAAGAAACCTTATACTAACATGTTGAAATATCAACTTCATTTGTAAGTTTATATTTTTTAATAAATTCATTAAAAATTATCAAATTTTTTTCAGGGGAATGAAATTCAACACTTTTTTGAAGATAGTATCAATTATGTCACTTATAGGTGCCATAATCTACGCTGCCTTTATTATAGGCATGCAAATGAAGAACAAATCTGAAGCTGATAAAAAATAATTCTATTTTTAGATTTTAAGTAATAATTTTAATCAGACTGTTTTTATTATTATTAATATTTGAGCAATAAAGAAAGAAAAAAAATCTATAAAAAGTATTTTTAGAAAAAAAATATTTTTTTATATATTTTTTTTTATTTAACACAACTAACAAACTCGTATTTTTATTGACAGATGAAAAAATTTTATACAGCGTTCATGGTTCCTTAATGATCATGATCGTGCTTTTTATGACCTCCCTTTCTGTGTTTGCGTTCAATGACTTCATATCCAGCTGCCTTTGTGCAGAAGAATCCCTTGAATGCCCACAAACAATGATCAGCTTTGTATTGTTCAACTTCCTCCGCACAATGAACAATCTTGGGACGAACAACTTCTTCAGTTTCGTGATTGGCAGCTACAACTTGAGCCACGTAGTTGTCAATTGCCATTCCGTGTTCATCATCAAAGACGCCCAACTTTTTGGCGACGCAATGAATATGGCAGTGCGTTTGATGATCATCTTCGTACTTTTGCTTCTTGTATTTCGCCAAAGTATCAGCTGGAATGTTATGTTCCGTAGCACATTCGTCGTGATAGTGCATCAAGTCATCGAAATGCTTGATTTTGTATTCAGCGGCGACCTATTGAAAAAAATTTGTCAGTTTTTGTTGAATTTTGTTAAAGAATGAAATACTTACGAAACCGACGACGAACAAAAGAATAAAAACTTTCATGGTAAGGCCTTGTTTCGATGAAATTTGAAACAAAAATGTCTCTGTTACGTCAAAATCTCTTATTTTTATACCTTTTGATAAGAGTTTATGACATAATTCTCATGTTTTTGTTTACACTTTTTTTCTTCTTGTTTGCTATGATAGCACAGTGACCCTAATTAGCAAAGTTAAAACACAAAAGTGATGAAATATATGCGAAGGAGATAATACGAGATTTGCATATTTTGTAGAATAAGGTGCCTGCCAAAATGTCGGGATGTTAGACGAACCACAACGAATATAATTATAAATCAGGATATAATTGAACAAAGCTTGCTTTACATTTTCATTTATCTCAACTCGATGGTTTAAAAAATGGTAAGATTTAAACTTTTTCTATCAATTTTTTTTACAAAAGCATTTTTAATGATTGAAATCGTACTCAAATACCGTAATGTAGATAATGCTAAGAGAAAAAAATAAACTGTTAATATTCAAATGAAACGAAAAAATTTAGATAAATTAAGAAAAGGATAATTTCGAAGTTAAAAATAATTTTTCTTAAATTTTTTACGCTTTTTTTTTAATTTTTTTTTAAATAAAATTAATTTTTTAAAAAAGTAAATAATTAGATAAATAATTAAAAAATTAAATAAAATTAAAATTAATTAAAATAAATTTTAAAAAATTAAATCAATTTAAAATATTAAAAATAAAAAAAAAAATGAAAATTTCAAAATAAAAATATGAGTAATATAACAAAATGAGTAAAATTTTCAATTAATTTTTAAAAAAATAATAATTAAATAAAATTAAAATTAATTAAAATAAATTTTAAAAAAATTAAATTAATTCAAAATATTTTTTAAAAAATGAAAATTTCAAAATTATTATTAAAAATACAAATGAGTAAAATTTTCTAAAGTTCAAAATTTTTAATAATTAAATAAATAATAAAAAAAAATTAAATAAAATTAAAATAAATTTTAAAAAAATTAAATTAATGTAAAATATTTTTTTAAAAAACAAAAATTTGAAAAATATATAAAATTGAAATAAAAAATATTAAAATAAAGAGTTTTGACATGTATTTTCGAAAAAATTTTTAAATATTCTTAAAATTATTTAAAATACGGTAATAAATTTAGTATCGAATTCGAACTCTAATTAAAAGAGTTAAAGACAAATTTAAAAAAAATTAAAAATATCAAAAAGTCAAATTTGGATTTGGGAAAATGTAAAAAAAACTTTAAATCCGAAAAGAAGCTTCAAAAATCTCATTTGCAAATTTTCAGTTTTCTTATAGAGGAAACCAAGGTCAATTCAAGGTCATTCGTTCAAATACATCGAAAAATGATTTAGAAGGAAGCAAATTTTCTGTGATGAAGAGTAATTAAGATTTCTTAAATAAAACAGAGCCTTCTATTGGATGTAGAATAAACTTTTAGTAAATTACCTAATAAAATTTAAACTTGTAAAAAAAATTAAAATTCATACAAATTAATCTTAAAAGCTTCTTTTGTTAAAAAAAATTAAAACTTGTCAATTTAATAAATTTTCTTACCACAGCAACTTTAAACCATCGCATCCAACCTATTTATCGTAGCCAATTATTAGACAGACAGATTCATGTAAGTTGTTCCATAGTTAGTTGGCGTGCATTCTGTTGACATCAGGATAAACCAAACAACTTTTACAAGTTACTCATGTTGTTTTCCCAAAATGTACTCAATATGCATAGAGGTACAGGAAACAACAACTAATGAATATTTGCTGCAGCAAAATATTTGTTGTCATCAGTTGGTTTACATCGCTTTCGATACGTGGCGATTCGACGTGGGAGAAACTTTTATCCCGATCCATCATCAGCAGCAAAGTTGCTCGGTCGAATAGTAATTAAATGTGTTAAAATTTCTCAAATAACGAATGAGCGGCGTAATGATAGAGAAAAACGTCGTACTTAGCGAGTAATAAATGACATTTTTTTCTCTTTCAAGGAAGTTTCTTTTTCGAGGAACGGGCGTGCGAGGAAGTAATCAATCAATGTCTCGAGGACTCGTTTGAATCTCAACAGATGTTTTGTGGCTTGTTTGACGCGTTTTTTTGTGTCTTGTACGAAAATTTGTCTCGAGTACAAGAAAAACTATTTTAATATATGTAACAGCTTGTTTATTTGTCCGCAAAAAGTTTAGTTGTTATTCTTCGTGTTTTGTCTCCCATTGTTCGTGAACCATAAGCTGAAAAGTCGTAATTAATGGTCAAGTGAGGAGGTTACGATCTGAGATGAAACTTTTATGTGACATTGAAACCTGGATCGATTTTTTTTTTCTTAAATTTTTTTCCTCAAACATTTTTTTTGTTATTTTTCTTTAGATGATAAAAAAGAAAAAAAATTCCCACGCATTTTTTTATCATCATTCGTCAACGTAATGTAAAAATATTTTTTTGTCACTTCTCCCAAAAAAAAATTTTTTTTTCTTTTCACAAATAAATGAGAGATTCAAAAAGATATTTTTCTTACCGCGACAGCAGAGAAAATGATATCCATTGTCATGATGTTTAGTTAAAATATTATGAAATTTCGGTCTTCGTTTATTTATCACCGACAATTATCCTTGTTCCTTTAGTGTCTTTTAATGTGCTTCTTAATTGCTTAACAAAAAATTCGTGAACTTGTTTGAAAGGCGGAATGACATCAAAAAGTTTGTCTTTTTAAGGAGATGATAATATCGGCGACGAGGTTTCTAGTCTGAAAAGGAATTAAAAAGAACTTTTAGGATAATTGTTCAGTATTGAGAGTGCAATTAAAATCATATTGGTTTTTATGGTTTTCCATTGTTGAAGCATTTTAATGGGGTTTGAGTTTTTTCTTATCACGCAATGTCGATATTAATTTTTTCTTGCTAAATATTTATTTATTGCCAAGTGTGTTCATTGATTTTTTTGTTGAAGGTTATATTTTTTATGATTTTCGAGAAAAATTAAATAATTAAGGTATGAATTAAAATTAAAAAAATCGGAGAATTTCAACTTAAAATTATTTTTTTTTAATTAAATTAAAATTTTCTTTAATATTTAAGACAAAAAATCCAAAAAAATTTTTAATTTGAAAAAAATTCAGAAAATTTTAAATAAAAATTAAAAAGAAAATAAAATATTTAAAAATTAAGAAAAAAAAAATATTTAATAAAAAAAAAATTATCAAAATTAATGAAAAAATTAAAATAATAATTTTACAAAAAAAAAAATTAATAAAAATATAAATTAAATTTATAAAAAAAAATTAAGATTTTCGTTGCTATTTAAGACAATAAATCCAAACATAAATTAAAATTTTTATTTTATAAAATTCAGAAAATATTGATTATAAATTAAAATAAAAAATTAAATGAAAAAAAAAATTTTTTAAAAAAAATTATAAAAATTATTTAAAAAATTTAAAATAATAAGTTTACAAAAAAAAATAAATTAAAAAAAAATAAAAAAAAAAATTTAATTAAAATAAAAAAATTAATTTAAAAAAAATATTTTTTTTAAAAATAAGATAAAAATTAAAAATAAATTTTAATAAAATTGAACACAAAAATAAATTTTAAATAAAAAGAAATTTCTTGACTTTTTGATACAAAATTCTAAACATTTTTGAAAATTTCTTTAAAAATAATTCATTTTTCAAAACTGAACTATTTTCTCGAGAAATCATAAAAATAAAAAAAAATAATTGGGTTACTTCAATTAGTTCATTAGTTTTTTTTCGCAACTGTTTTTGCTTCATTAAGTTTTTCTTATTGAAAGCTTTTAACATAAACTCTTTATTAACTATAAATACTTGTAAAGCCCTTACTAACGGCGTCATTTAATTCTTTTAAATCCGTGAAGTTACTCAAAAAAATTAAAAAATAAAAAATGGTTCCTTTAAAATTCTTTCCCGAAGAAACCTCCTCAATTTGTACCTATTTCAAAATTTTCGGCTTTTTTCCTCATGCCTCTTCTCGCGCTACTCAAACTTTCCTTTACATAACTTCTTTCCTTTCCATCCTTCTTGGACCCATCATTATCCTCAACCTCCTCTTGTACATCCGTGAAACCGAACACGAAAGTAACATCGACATAACCGCGGAATACTTCATGTTAGTTGGATACGTCGTTGGTCAACTAATCACAAATTGTCAAGCTCTCTTAACAAAAAAGGTTCAACGAAAGATCTTTAAAATTTTCAACGGGATCGATTACCTGATCTTACGTTTGGATAACTTACGGGACTATACCTCAGATCGATCTTGGATGATCTTCAAGATGGCGGTGATCTCAGTGATCAGTGTTGCTGTTCCAATTGTTCAACTTTTGATGTCAAAAAATCTGGATGTTGAGAAAATTATTTCGCTTCTGATCTTTTTGCCTCTTTTGAGGTTGAGATGCGCTCAATTCATTTTTTACACAGATAGCGTCAAGATCAAATTAAGTGCTTTGAATGAATATATTTCGAAGATCAATTTGAAGAACTCGGAAGCTGAAAGAACTGTCGTTACTTCGGATTACTTCAACGAGAAAAAGTCTGTGGATTATTTCTTGGGAAGGATGTACGTTATGAAGAGTATTCATTCGAAAATTTGGAAAGTAGCTTCGACCATCAATGATTGCTTTGGGTTATCTTTACTTTTCATCATTTCACATTGCTTTGCGACTTTAACTGTTGAAGCTTATTGGTGTTATTTTTCGTTCTTTGGCAATAATCCTATCAGCAAAGCGATTGGTAAGAAATATTTTCCTTTAAAAAAATTTTTTTACAAAATATCTTGAATTTCAGACTCTTTAAGTACTGCGATCCCGGATATTTTTATCTTGATCTTCATTGCTAATTCTTGTAGCGGTTGCAGTGATTTAGTAACTTTTCCATTTTTTCTTAATTTTATAATTTAATTCTAAAAAAAATCTTTCAGTGTACGACAATCAACTCGAGCATCCACAAAATCGAGAACAATTACGAAGATTTTCGTTTCAACGCAATGGTAAGAAAATCCTTCGAACAATTTAACGATAATAATTTAATTATATTTCAGATAAATGATTTTGCATCTCAAGTATTTCAACTGAAAGTTACGTACACGGCAAATGGCTTCTTTACAATTGATTATTCGCTTTTAGGTTCGGTGAGTATTAAATGACATTTAATTATTGCTTGGTTTGGATTAATTACGAATTGCTTCATTTCAGATGGTTATTGCTATAATTGGGTAATTATTTGATAAATTTATTGAAAGTTTTTGATATATTTTGAGAAATTTTTTTAGGTATATGGTTATTTTGGTGCAATTTCATCAGGAAATTTAAAATTAAAAAAAAAATTAAATTTAAAGAAAAAAATTTTTTTGTGGTTTGAAAAAATGCACTTGATGAATTTTTTCGAGTGTTAAAATTTGCACATCAAAAAATAATTTTGAAAAAAAAATTTTTAAAATAATTTTTAAAATATTTTTTTCAATATTTTTTTTAAATAATTTTTTTTTTTTTTTTTTTTTTTTTTTTTTTTAATGTTTTATTTTTAAAAAAAATTTATTTAATTTTGAATTAAAAATAAATTTTAATAATTTTTGATAATTAAAAATTTTTAAATTAAAATAAATTTTAATTATTTTTTTTTAATTAAAATATTTTTTAAATTAATTTCTTAAAATTTTTTTTATTAATTTAATGATTTTTTTTAATGAATTAAAAAAAAATAATTTAAATTTTAAAATTAATTAAATAAAAATAATTTAAATTTTTCAAAAATTATTTTTAAAAAATAAATTAATTTTAATTTTAAAAAAATTAATATTTTAAAAATTAAAATTAATATTTTTAAAATAAAAATTAATTATTAATAATTAAATAAAAATTTATTTTTAGATTAAAATAATTTTTTTAAAATTATTTTTTTTTTTATCATTTTTTTTTCTAAAACTTTATTTTATAATTTGTAAAAGAAATTTAAAATTTTTTTTAAATTAAGAAAATTTATGTACAATTTAAAACAAAAATTAAGGTAGTAAAAAAGCACTTAAAAAATTCAAGAATGCAGTAATTTTTGATATTTTTCAGAAATTCTCTAATAAAGTGTGGTTTGCTTACTAAAAATGTCTGTTCTATGTCTAACCAAAAACATCCATCATATCAAATCATCTCATCACAACAACAGCAGCAAAAAATCCTTCATATCCAATCCATTTCAATTTCATTTCACTCGCAACAGACGAAACCGCAATTCCATAAAAATCATCCTTTCACAGAAAAAAAAATCCGTTCATGACATTTGTTACCGTTTTTTTCCTGCCTGCCGTCGCGTTCTATTTACCTGCATCCCATATCTCATGTACCTTTTGTTAACTTCGCAACACAAAAGCCTGAAACTGACATTGAAACAAACGTTCGCATAAATCAAAATTGCTACATGATTCGTAATTAATTGATTCTAATACCGAGATACGGAAATACAGACAAACTTGTTCGAGATGAAATCTGTGGTTATGACAGAAACATTTTTGCTTCACGTGAGAGCTTAAAATAGGATTTTGTTCAAGCCAAATTTGCTTTTATGACGAAAATGATGAATTCCAGCCCTGAATTGATTCAATATTTACAAATTTATGGAGGGAAATCGGAAGTTTATGCCCTTCAACTTTATGAATTATTCGTTGTTTGGTTAGTAAATTGTGAGGATTTCGGATGTAAACCGATTAGAAATGGAATTTTTGTTCAATTGGTTAAACGAGAAATGATCCGATCCTATTATTTTATCGTAAAATGTTGGAATTTTTATCATGGGATTTGATTGGAATTCAATAAAATTTGCATAAGTACGGGTAAGTTCGTAAAAAATGTTTACAATAAAAAATTATTACAGTTCTATTTTTTTTATTTTCATAAAATATCAAATTTTCAATATTTTTAAAAATATTTTTTTATTAATTATTTTATTAATTAAATTAATTGTCAAAAAAATTATTTTAATAATATTTTTTTTAATTTTTTATAATTTTAAAAATAAAAATTAATAATTAATTTAAAAAAAATAATAATTTTTTTAAATTTTAAAATTATAATAATTTAATTAAAAAATTTTAATAAAAAAATAAATTTAAATTAAAATTAAAAATTAATTTAACAAAAATATTCTGAATTTTTTCAAAAATTTTTTTAACAATTTTAAAATTATTTTTTTAAATGTATTTAATTTTTTTTAAATAATTTTTTGATAATTTCAAAATTATTTTTTAAGTTATTCATACTTTTAGTAAAATAAAAACACAAAATTTAATAATAAAAAAATTAAATTAAAAAAAATTAATTAATTTAAAAAAATAATTTAAATTAAAAAACTTTTGTATTTTAAATATAAATTATAATTTTATTAAAATAAAACATAAATAATTAATAATTTAAAATTATATTTTATTTAAAATTTTTCAATTATTTATTTAAACATTATTTTTAATGTCAAAAAATTGTATTAAATATTTTTAAATTAAAAAAAAAATATTAAAAAAATAAAATTATTTTTTTATTTATAAAAATAAATTTTTATTGTACCAAAATAAAAAAATAAACATTTTAATTAATTTTTTTTTATTTTATGAATTTTCAATATAAAATTTTTTAAAATAATTTTTTAAATTATTTTATATTGTTTTTAACTTCATAAAAAGCAACTCAAATTAATTTTGAACAAATGTTAAATAACTCAACAACAAAACAAGCAAGTATCATTTCCATCTCTCCTCTTCATATTTGCACTAATTTAATCTCGCAACTTGTTAAAATTAAATTCAATTTGCACACAAGTTGCTCCTTCATCTAATTTACTTAGGATACAATGAAGGCACCTCTCCGGAGAACATTCTCGTATCGATTCGCTCAACATGGTCGGAGAACAATCCCAAAACAACTTATAAATTATTCCAACTCATAATTCCATGCGCTCGAGCAATTTTGACCCAAAAAATCCTCCGTGTACAACTTTTCATCATCATCGCAAAACAAACAGCTGCAACTCACAACCACAACACAGTGAATTTATAAATAGTTTTCATGCTTATTCAACTTGCATAAAACATTTGGCTTTTTTGATCAACTTCAACTGACAGCCGCTGATTTTCGCTCTGACGACGATGAAATGATGAAAATTTTCGGAATGAAATATTATTACAAAATAATAAAATTCCGAGCGAAATTTCGGTTTCAAAATGAAATGCAAGAGGGACATTAATCTTGTAAAACGTAAATTTAATTTATCATGTCGGTTTTTTGTGTGACGGCGGCATAAAAATGACTTTTTCCATACAAAAAAGATACAAACCGAACGTAACCACTCGAGATCAAGCAATTTTTGTAACCAAGAGAAAAAAATGAATGAGGATTACATCTCTGATTAGACAAAAATGGGCGGAAAAATTTACAAATTTGTCGCAATGCTGAGAACACGTGAGCTTTTTGATGGATGAAAGGACATGGAAATTAAGATAAATGGCGAAATTACTCATTAATGGACTCAGGTTTGGATTTTTTTTATGGAATTGAGTTGTAGAATGTATAATTACAGATAAATGCAAAAATTGACCTAATTTTGACATGCAGTTTGAAGTAGATGAATGTTTAATTCCAATTTACATCACATGAGGGGATTAGTTGGTTAGGTAAGTAAAATTTTGGAAAATATTTTACATAACTGAACGAAAAACTGATGATTAGAGGCTTTCTTGAAATTTTTCAAAATAAAAATTTCAGAAAAAAAAAAATTGAATTAGCAAAAATGCGATTTTCAAATTTTTTTAACGGTCATTTTTTGAATTGACATTTACAAATTTTTAATTCAAATAATTGAACTGAAAACTGAAGAGCATAACTTTTTTCTAAAAAATCATTTAAGAGCTTAATCATAAGAAAAAAGTTTTGACATTTAATTAAATTGACAGCTGTCATAAATTTGATTTTTTTTCAAAATGTCAAAATCTTTCGTAAAATTTTTATTTTAAATTCTATTTATAAAAATTATTTTATACCTAAATTAATTCTTTTCAGCTTTTTATTTATTTTGTGTAATTTATAATTTTATTTAATAATTTTTAAATGTCAATTCAAAAAATTTTTAAAAATTTGAAAATTGCATTTTCGCTAATTCAAACTTTTTTTTGTTAATTTTTTAAGAACGAATGTATTTGAAAAATTATATTAAAAATAATTAAAAAAAAAATTATTTTATAATTTTATTAAAATTATTTTAGAATTTTTTTAAATTTTTAAAAATTATTTTAAAATTATTTTGAAATTTTTTAAAATTTATTAAAATAATTTTTTTTTATTTAATTATCAAAAAAAATATTAAAAATTTAATTAATTTTTTTTTAATTTATTTATTTTTAATTAAATTTATTCAAAATTTTTTTGTTTATTTTAATTTTTTTATTTCTTTTTATTTTTTTGAATTAAAAAAAAATCTAAAATTTATCTCAAAAATTTTTTATAATGAAAATATTTTTTTCTGATCCTCTTAATAAAACATTTAAATCCAATCGATTCGAAACAGCATAAAATTTTAATATCTCAACCAACAATACATTTAAACACGTGTTTTATTTTATTGCTTTCCACAATTTGTCAGAAAAGTTCCATTTGACGGATTGCTAACATTTGATGTTGTCACAACAAATTGACTTTTTGATACTTTTTTCCGCATTTTTCTTCCTCATCTGCCTTCCGTGCTGTTTCCATGCCGTTTTTCTCACAATAAATTACCAGACTTAGGCAAAAAATTGTCTATTTCGCATTTTTATATTTATCTCTCTTTCTTGGTTTTCTTGTATCGCAAAAGTTTCGACAGAGACGATATCTTTATCATCGTTGTCTCGTGAAGCTCTGAGTTAGTCTATGACTTATGCATTAAACATGACCAAACATAGAATGTAATATTTTTCCGTTTTTTTTTGTCTTTCTTTTCCTTCTTCTTCTTCCTTTTGATAAATCAACATTTTACGTGAAGAGAAAGACAACAAAAAAAAATTGGGAGCTTTGAAACGAGTGACATGCATGAAATTTATCAAATGGAGTTGTCTGGTCACTTTCGAAAAATTTATTTGCATAATAATAACTCGGAATTTATTAAGTGAACATAACTTTCTCTGTTTGCGATATCATCTGGTCATATATTTCAATTTATTATCAGTACTTTAAAAGCAATTAGGATTCAATATAATTCGCAATAATTTGCATAAATATCGAAACTTTGTATCTCGATTCGGCATGCGGTTCAAATTATGACTCCACTCTGACAAATTAGTGAAATTGATTGTCGAATTTATGTTTTGACACAGATTGGAAATTATTGCGCTGTGAAATATTTTTCTTTTCTTTCGAATCTTTTGCTTGAACAAAAGGTAAATTCCTTCCATTTAATTTGAAGCAAAAATAGAAACAATATTTTTTTTTTGTAGGAAATTAAATAGAAAAATTTAATATGATGGAAAATTTTTGAAATAGTTCATAAAAATATTTTATTGAATGAAAGAATTTTTCGCATTGTTACAAAAATTATTAAAATGTTTCGAGTTCATTAAAGAAGATATTTCGATACCAAAAAAAAATGAAAGAAAATAAATAAGGAAGAAGAAAGATAAATATAAAAGTTAAAGTTGAGGTTAAGAAAGCCACAAAAATTTTTGTGTAAAATATTAATTTATGTAAGAATTGTTTTTGTTACAAAATTTATCTATAGCCAAAAATAGATAAGAAAAATATTTGTCTTTAAAATAATTTTCTTTTATTAGAAAATAATAAAAAAAAATATTATTAAAAAATAATTAATTAAATTTTTAAAAAATATTTGACTTTTTTGAATTTTAAAACTTTAAGTTATTTTTTTGTTAGAATAATTTTTTCGATTTTTTTATTAATTTTTTTTATCATATCTCTATTGAAAAAAAAAAATAAATTAAATAAATTAAAATAAAATTAAAAATAATATAAAAATTAATTTTAATTTATTTTTTTTATTATAAAAAAAAAATTTAATTTTTTTTCGTCAAGTCAAAATTTTTTTTTTGTTTGAAAAAATTGAAAAAAAAATTTATAAAACATTTAAGAATTTTTTTTATTTTTCTTTAAAGTTGAAGTTACTTTTTTGTTAGATTTATTTTTCAATTAAAAAGATTTTTTTAATTAATCAATATATATTATGTATATCAATAATAATAAAATTCAAAATATACTTTAAATATAAATTAATTTATTAATTTTAAATAATTTTTTATTTTAATTTTTCATTATTTAAGTTTGATTATTAATTATTTTTCTTAAAAAAATAAATTTTATTATTTAATTTGATTAAATAAAATTTTTAAATTATTTAGTTAATTTATTTAGATATTTATTTTATTTTATTTATTATTTTTTTGAATATTTAATATTATAATAATTTTTATGTAAAATATTTTTAATTATTTAATTGATTTAAATTTAAAAAAAAATTAAAATTAAACTTTTAAACAAAAATACAAAATATTATAAAAAATTCAAAAAAAAAAATTTTTAATATTTTCCGTTGTCAATTATTCAAAAAAATCCCTTTCATCCTTTTTCAAAAATTCCCTTCGCGATGTCCCCGTTTTCTCCTTTTTGATAAATTCCCCATAATAATTTATTTTCCGCCACAAAATGCTTTCTATTCCTATCGCAACTCGTCACTTGCGATAAAAACACATCCCATATTTTTTTTTAAATTCAGAGCGCCTCCAAAGTGAATAAACATGTAGAATTTTTACGAGTTATAGACACGATTATGATATATGGCAGCATGACATAATCTGTCTACTTCCATAAATTTCGTTTACCACACATTTTCAATGCGGAGGAAAAAGGGAGTAAAATATTGCTAAAAAGTATCTTTGACACATGAGTTGGAGGTGACATTGCAAGTCCTGCGGGAAATTCCGCTCATGCGAAAAAGGGTTTCCTTCGAAAATGGAATTTTTTTTACTACCAACTGTGAATTGCCCGAAATATCGAATAAAATTTGCAATTGGCAGTAATTTATCGATGAATGTTTTAGTTGTTCAATTTTTTCTATGTTGAGTAAGGTCAGTTGAAAAAAATTATCGAGATGTTGAAAAATTGTCTTTAAGAAGGCCTTGAATGAAGGACAAATCTTTAAATAAGAAGCTAATTGTTAATTTTCGTCACGTAAACCGATAAAAATTAATTACCATGCAAGTCGTTCTTTCGATATTTTTTCTTTCTCCTTCGCAAAATCTCTCGGGATTTATTTAAAAAAATATTTTCTTCATTTTTCTTATTTTTTTCCCATAGAATTTTCGCCTTGTCATGGTAAAAGTGCAGAAAAAGCCACATCCATATATTCGAAATTGGAATAAATGCACTTAATTCACATCTTTAATCCCATTAAACTGTCTGTAATTTTCAATTTCTATTCAATAAAAAATATTCTCCTCTTTTTATCTTTCAATAGATCTTCTTTCTATTTGTTTCACCGCATGAATTCACGTCTCTTCTCTTTTTTTATTTTTTTTTTTTTGCAATTTTGCAAGGCAAACAACGTTCGCTGATGATGAGACGATGAAGAGAAGATTGAAAATTCTAATTATTTTTTAAGTGGTTTTCTTCGAAAAAAAATTTCGCTGTCGCTGACGAACGATGACGAAAAAGTGTTCACTGAACTGTAATTAATGTAAATGGTCCCTTCAAAAAAATATTAATTATCATTTTTTTTGCATGTTTTCGCAATCAGATGCAGACCTGAGAGGAGAAATCCATCAAAATCATTTATTTTGAATTGACAATCAGTCAAAAATGGTGACATTTGTCATTCAATGGATTTCCGGAATGCATGAATGGATTGTTCAGAGTAATGTTTTTGAGATTTACAAGAGATACAGCAGTTTACAGCTGTTTGAGTGAACGAGTGGATATGTGAAGAGATTTGTTGGGACAAGGGTGACTGACAAATGTGATCTAAATGGATCAATTGTGACAAGTTTTGGAATTTTGTTGATAAATGCTTGGTTTGAAGTAATTGGAATAGATTTGCTTAAACTACTGAACTTACTGAAGCTACTTTTTTCAAACTACGATAGATGGCGCTTTAATAATCTTCATTTTGAAACTAATTTCTATCTTTTAAAGATAAAAATTAGAAAAACTCTCTTCAGAAGTTGTACAGCTTTAAAGTTTGACGTCCTTAAGTTGATATGCTTAATTTTAATTAATTAGATTCTTGAAATAAGATTCTTGAAATAAAATTCCCGCCATAAAGTTAAAGATGTCTTCCGTTAGATAGATGGCGCTTTAATTGATAATCTTCTTTCTAAAACTAATTTCTCTCTCTTGAAGATGAAAATATATAAAAAAAATCACTTCAAAAGAGATAAAAAAAATTAATTTATGACTTATTAAATGCTTGATTTAAATTAGTTAAATTGCTGAATTAAAAAAAAAATCGTTAGAGGGCGCTCTAATTTTAGAAAATTGAGATTTGATGTTTCAAAGTTATTAACTTGGTTTAAATCAATTGGCAAAATTAATTGGAGTCTTGAAAAAAATCCCGCCTTAAAGTAAAAGATTTCTTCCGATAGAGGGCGCTTCAGTTAAAAATTTTCTTTTTAACCCAAATCCATCCCTTGAAGATAATTTTCGATAAATCTCTTTAGAAAATATAAAAATTTGATTATTTGACGTCGTAATTTTTTTATATGCTTGGTTTGAATTATTAAAAATAATTAGGTTCCTGAAATAATAAAAAATCGTTAGATGGCGCTTTAATTGAAATTAAACTCCATCCTTTGATAATAAAAATTTGAGAAATTATTTTCGGAAAAGATATTTGATAATGAAATCTGGCTTGGTTGGAATAAGTTGAAATAATTCCTTAAATAAAAATTTTTAACTTAAAAGTTAATTAATTATTCCGCCAGAGGGCGCTTAAACATTTTATTTTTATTAAATTGAATTCTTTTAAGATCCAAATTAGAAAAAAAAGTTCGTATTTATTTTCTTTGAGTAAATATGCTTGGTTTGAACTAATTGAATTTTTGATAAAATAATAATGATTTTATCCGATAGATGGCGCTTCTTCTAAAAATCTTCTAAAATTTCAATCTTAAAAAAATAAAAATAAAAATAAAAATAAAAATAAAAATAAAAATAAAAATAAAAATAAAAATAAAAATAAAAATAAAAATAAAAATAAAAATAAAAATAAAAATAAAAATAAAAATAAAAATAAAAAAAATAAAAATAAAAATTCTGAAAAATTAAAAATAAAAAATAGAAAATATACATACCTCGAGTCACCTTATTCTTACTTCCATTCAAAAACCTTCGTACGAAAAATTTCTCTTTCAGAATTTAAAATAAATCAAATTCAAATACTTACCACGTTGCATCCCTAAAAACAACGAAGGACAATTTTACACATAAAATTGCCTATTGATGCAAAATTTCGCTCCCTTTATACAAAAAGCCAAACGATACAAAAATATATGTGTGACTTACTGACTTTTGTATCCTTTATTCTGTATTTTTTTGTTGCTTACAAAAATGTGCATCGTAAGTGGCTTTTCGCTTGTTTTCTGAAAAGAAAATGGAATTTATATGAAAAATTATCTCTTGTATTTTTGTAAATAAATTTACGTCCTGTAACATTTTTTTTAAATTTAATTGCTTACTGCAAGAAAAAAAAACAGTAAATAATCGAATGAAAGCCAAATTAAAGTTCGAAACTCCTGAGGCGTTAAATATCCTCTTTTCACTGTCTCACATCTCTGAACTGATTTTTTTTTTACTTTATGGGCTTTTGTATACGTAACCGGATGAGCAGCATAAATAAATATTTTTTGTGTCGTCTTTTTATCTGCGAATTTTGGTTGCACAATTTTTCTTGTGTGCAATTTTTTTTTTGCTCGTCTCTCTCTGTGGAAATAAATCGCAGCGAAGAAAGAAAAACGACAATCTGTAGTAAAAAAAAGGAGGGCAGAGCAGCTTCATAATGTGAATTTTAAATTATATTTTTCATGCATTGGCAAACGAACGAAGGGACGAAATTTAAATGGCATAGTTTTTCATTTTTCAATTTTAGATCTGTTCTTCGCACACAAATTGACGTTATTTTTTACGTTCAGCCAAACGTTAAACGGGCATAAACAAGGCATATATTGTTGAATAAACGAGTTTATTTTATTTTTTTCTCTCTCTCGCAGTGATTATGTTGTGTATGGTCGGAATATTATTTTATAAATAAACTGAGTTAAAATGTGTTTGTAACGGTAGGCAAAAAAAAGGGAAAGGAAGTCAAAAGGGAAATAGCAAGTGGATATTAAAGTTATGAATAGAGTGAACGTGAGATAATATTTATTTAAGATTTTTTTTGTGAGAATTTTTCTCACATTTTGAGTAATAAATGGCGATAATGGCTTATTAACGAGACTCGTGTTATGAATGGCTTCAATAATTTTGATTTTATGCTCGAACTGGTTAGCGTATCGGCGAATTTCGAACCATTGGAGAGAATATTTTGGTTCAATGAGCAGCAAGGACATTGCTTAGCGACGAAAATTTTTGAATTATTGGTAATTATTTTGACACTATATTTCATATTTTAGCTTTTTTCACGATAAAAATGACTTAAAAAGGTATTTTTGGAGAAAAAATTAAACATAACCTCAAATTTTCTTATAAAACGTTGAAAATTTGAGGTTATGTTTATTATTTTTTCAAACAAAACTATTTGGCGCCAAATTTTAAACAAAAATGGCGCGAAATTTTTATATTACATATTTTTGGATCTAATTTCACTCTTAAA
This sequence comes from Culicoides brevitarsis, assembly GCF_036172545.1. Classification (NCBI taxonomy): domain Eukaryota; kingdom Metazoa; phylum Arthropoda; class Insecta; order Diptera; family Ceratopogonidae; genus Culicoides; species Culicoides brevitarsis. The sequence goes on along the minus strand of NC_087087.1, from coordinate 5,203,194 downwards.
AAATTTAAAATTGATCTTTAAAATTTCCCGCCATTTTTTGGCGCCAAATTCAAGATCTCTTTAATTTCCTTTGAAATCGCGCCATCCTCTTCAATTGTTCTCATAATCCGTGCAGTTCTATTTTTTAAGGATTTCCTCGTGAGATCGGACGAGAAAATCTTTTTTTGCATTTCCCTCGAACAATTTTATACCATTTTAACATGATAAACACACAATCTCTCTATTTTCTCTCTTACTCGTTAAGCAAACAAAAATACAGACACACACACAAACATGAGTCATAAACACTCATTCTTCGCCTCGTGGTATGTTAGTCAGGACAAAATAGAATGAAAAAAATAAACAAATTGCATGAGAGACCGAAAAATGTATTAAATAGCGAGACATATAGCAGCAGTCCTGAACAAATTTGTACCGAAAAACGGAACATTTAATTTATTTAGGTTATTTCCTATTTTTTGTAGTCCATTTGACGACAAATATTTGGGATTATTTGAGGAATTATTTAGAGACATTTAAAGTTGTTTATTTTATAAAAAAAAATCTGAGTAAAAAAATTATGGATGTTTCAAATAAAAAATTGACGGATAAAAAAATGTCAAAAATAATTTGTCATAAAAATTTTAAATTTAAATATTTAATTGATTAAATTAATTTTTTTAAAAATTAATTAATTTTTTCGAATTCATTTAAAAATTATCATTTGTTAAAATTTATTAATTTTTAAATTTATTTTTAAAGAAAAATTAATAAAAATTTTATTTAAAGATCAAACAAAAAATGGTTAAATTTTAAAAAATTCAATTGTCAAATTTTAGAAAAAAATTTTTACAGTTGACGTACGTCAAATTTTTTACAAAAATTTTATTTTATTAGTGAGATTTTATAATTTTTTTAGAACAATTAATTTAAATTCTAAAAATTTTAACTAAATTAAATTTTATAAAAATATATTTGACAGCTGTCATTATTTCAAATATCAATAAATAAAAAAATAAAAAAAAACAAATATAAAAAAATTAAAAATAAAATTTTAAAAATTTTAAAATAAAAAAAAGTTTTAAAATAAATAAATTTATAAATAAATAAATTTAAAAAAAAAATAAATAAAAAAAATAATTTAAAAAAATAAATAAATTTAAATTAAAAAAAAATAAAAAAATAAATAAAAAAAAAATAAAAATTTTAAAAAAAAAAAAAAAAATTAAATAAAAAAAAATAAAAATAAATAAATTCAAAAATGAATTCAAAAATTATTAAATTTTAAAAAATTAAAAAAATAATAATTAAATTAAATTTTTGACAAAATTTAAATTCCTCTATCTTTAAAATTCCTTTAAAATTGTCTCATGTTCGAACGAGCCAATGACATTTGTTCTTAAATCGATGTTTAAACAACTAAAATTTTACCACTTTTTGCTGTGAATAAAATGCAATTCAATTTCAAACAAAAATCAATAATAAATTGACCAAAAATTGTTTCCATGACATTTCAATTAAAAAAAAAATCTTCTTGAATTCTCATTTTCTCAACACTAACCCCGAGTGACGTCAGAAAATGCTCACACGTGCTTGTTATGCAAACCACGTGCATTGTTACAATCGCCAAATAAAACGTCATAGTAACCTATATTTTGTTTTTATGCTATTAACATGTTGCTTAAACAACGACGACGACGTGCACTTGGCGACGTGTATCACAATTTTCCCTTTGAATCGTTGTTTATTTGCGCTCGACGTGTGTTTGTGACGGTTGCTTAGGAGAACTAATTACCAAAACAAACCGAAACAACTGATTTTTACACAGAAACGTGATGACTTTTGTACTTTTCTAACAGACCTCGAGTGATGCAAGTGCAATAAAAACCCGAAAAATGGCTTTTCGTGATGTTAGAGGTGAGTTTTTAACCAAAAATTGAGAAAAATATTTAAAAAATTTTTTTTGTTAGATCTCACGGAACAATTAAAAATCCTCGGATTCACGGAAAATATCCCAATTTCGCTTTTAAACACGAGTTACGGCAGTTTAGAGAGCTTCAAGGCGTACGCAAACATCCTTCAATGGCTCGTGAGTCGTTTGGAGCCCGGAGCAACTGTTCCTTCAAATGTCAACACAGAACACGATCGCATAATTTTCATTCGATCCGTTTCAGAATTTTTAGTACGAGTTATCGATTTTTTTTTTCATATGACACAAAAAATTAAATTTTATTAATAATTCAGGTCATCAAGGCGGGCATCAAGGTGAATCCGAGAAAACTTTACGCAAGTTCAGCTGCGACAGCGAAGGAAATTTTGAAAATTACCTCAGTTCTTGTAATTTCGCCCGAAGATGGCGCAAAAGACGACGAGGAGATCCAAAGTTTGCAAGAAATTGATTTGTCGGATAAAATTGACGATTTGCGAAGAGCACGAGAATTGAGTTCGGAATTGACTAAGAGAGGCGCTGTGTTGTACGATTTGTTGTCAAAGGAGCAAATTAATAAGGAAATTAGAAGTACGCAAGCAAGTCGACCTTTGGAGTTGTCGTCTGTGGAAAGAACACTCAAAAATGCCATTACGAGTGTCGAGAATAAAGTTGCGAGTAGTCAAACGTATTTGGAGACGAGTCGAACGGAGAAAAATAATTTGAATGCCAAATTACAGAGGAAGTCGGCGGAATTGGATCGGTCGAAGCAAAGGTTGCAAGCGCTGCAAAAAGTTCGGTAAGAGTTGAAATTTTATTTTTTTGAACTGGAAAAAAAATAAATTGAAAAAATATTTGAATTTTGTAAATATTTTATTTATTTTTTTTTAAATTTTATTAATTATTTTTTTAATATAATTTATTTTTTTTATTATAAAATTTTCTATTTATTTTATTTTTTTTAATTATATAAAAAAAAATATTTAAATTTTTAAAAAATTATTATTAATTTCATTTAAAATTTTTTTAATTTTTTAAAAATTTTTTCTAATGTTTTAATTATTAAATATCCTATTTTTATTTCAATAAATTAAAAAATATTTAATTTATAATAATTTTTTTGTAATATTTAATTTTTTTTTTTTTATTTCAATATTTTTGTCGAAAAAAAATAATTTTAATTTTTTAATATTTTTTATTAATTGAAATTTGTTAATTTTATTCAATTTTTTTAATCTTTTAATTTACGTTTTACTTAAACTATATTTTTTGTATGTTTAAATTTTGTAATTTTTCATATCTTTTTATTTTTATTTGATTTTTTAAAAATAAAATTTATGAAAAATTAAAAAAAAAATAAATTCATTTTTAATTAATTATTAAATTTAAATTCTTATTTTATTTTTTTTTAATTCCGATATTTTTTTTAAATATAATTTATAATTTTTTTAATTTTTGGAATTTTTTTAAATCAAAAAAATAAAATTTATTTTTTTAATTTTTTATTTAAATTATTTAAATTTATTTTTTTAATTTTTTAATTAATTTTTTTTAAAAATTTTAAATTTAATTTCTTTAAAATTATTTTTTTCTAAATTTTTGAAGTTTATTTTTTTACGATTTTTGAAAAAATAAAATAAAAATATTTTTTTCATTAAAATTTTTTAATTTTATTTAAAATTATTTATTTAAAATAAAATTTTATTATTTTTTTTTAAATTTTAATTAAATCTATTTTTTTTATTGTAAAAATTTTGATAATTTTTTTTTATTAATTTTTTAAAATATTTTGAATTTAATTTATTTTTTATATATTTTTTTTTTAATTTTTAAAAAATTTCTTAAGTTTTAATTTTTTTAAATTTAAAAAAAAAATAAAAATATTAAAAAATAATTTTTAATCAAAATTTCCTTTTTCAGTCCCGCTTTCCTCGAAGAATTCGAAAAACTCGAGCAAGAACTAAAATCCCTGTACGAACAATACATCATCCGCATCCGTTGCGTCGACGCTCTCAAAGCCCAACTCGCAGCACGTGAATCTGCAGCAGCAGCTGGTCGAAATTCGCCAATCGCTAAAATAACCGACGGCTCAATGACAATGCTTCCAGAGGGTCTCATCGACTCTGATGACGACGAAGACGAAGATCAAATGGAGAACAACGCTTTAAACCTCAAGGAAGACCTCGAAACGAGCAAACCCGCAAATCGCGAAGAACTTTTACATCGAGCTCGATCTTCAACTCGCCTTCGAGGACGAACTGGAGTTGCTGTTCGAGGCGGCGATGCCCGCGTAATTGGCGGCATGACAGATAACGCGGATCTGGATAACTTGGATAGCTCGCTCGGGTCCGACGACAGCGAAAGTGAGTTGGATTTGAATGGCGGCGACTTGGGAAATCTCGGGAGTTTGCATTCCGACGACGAGAGTTTGGCGAAATTGTCGCGCGAGAATAATTTGAACATGAATCATCGCGGTTCGAAACTCGATTTGAGCGATGAGGACTTTTAAGGGAGTTTTTAGTGACATTTATTGAGAAATAAATCGAAAATAATTCAATTTGAGGGAAAAATTATCAATCAAAGCGCTGTTTGAACATTAAAAACGGAGATAAAATTTAATGGATCATAAAAAAATATCCAGAGAGACAATAAAATGGTCTCTTCCGACAGCTTTCAGTGCCATTTATTATTAATGGTGCGCAACATTTTATCTCACATACGATTTTTTTTGCTAAAAAATCCTCCTTGACCTTCGTTTTTGATGAAAAATTGAAAAAAAATGCAATTTTTCTCCCGCTGTTACTTTTATGAGCATTTCCAGCCATTTTTCATTAAAACTGCATCTCGAATTTATTTTTTTTTATTATCACAGCAAAAAACGCACACTTATTTACTCAATATAAATAGATACCGAACACCGTGACGATGCAAAATAACGACTGCGAATTAAAAGTAGCTGAGGTTTGGTTGTCCGTTTCCGAGTCCCAGCGACATCGAGCGATATATTTGGCGCCGGCGCCCGTTTGTTGCCCCAAAACCACTTGAACGACGTGCTTGTAGCGATCCATCGAGAGTTCTTTCACTTTGACGCCGACCGTATTGGAAATTGTTCGAGTCCATTCCTCCGCCAACTTTGGTTCGTATTGTTTCCCGGTCAGAGTTTGACTTAAAATGTTCTGAACAATGTCTTTAATTTCGCTCGTTTTGAAGGAATTATCCAAACTTGGCTTCATTTGGAATTGTTTGCCCGTGAAAAGGAGCGAAGAATCTTTTTCCGTCATTTTTTTTATTTAATTTTTAATTAAAATTATTTTTTTTATTTAATTTAATTTTTTTTTTAAAAAAGAACGAATTCTTTATTCGGCGCCTTGTTTTGTTTACAATTTTTTTTTGCTTAGCAACGATTTTTTTTCACGCTCCGGATGACTTTTGTTAATGCACTCCGCTTGGATGCTCAAAAAAATCGTTTTATGAATTTAAAAATTTTTTTTTTTTTAATATTTTTCAAAAAAAAAAAAGTTTTCGTGTGCTTTTTTAACTTTTGTCACACTTTTGATAAAAAATCATGAAATTATATAAGAAAATGTGTCGCATTTGTGACAACACAATTACCTAAAAATGAAAAGAAGATGAACAAAAAGTGCATAATAATGGATTTTTTCCTTAGTTGAGATGCAACGAAATTATTTTTGCTTGACGTGTTTTTCATGATGGCACAGATTTTTTGAAGCGATTTTGCATTTTTTTCTTTTTTTTTAATCAACTAATCGTAAAGTATCAGAGTCGCATACGGAAGAAGAGGAAAAGTTTTTAATGTCTTCCGTAAATTTGTGTCATATTAGAAATTTGTGCTGAAAAAGACGTTTGAGGTAAGATGTTCTTATAAGATTTTTTTTTCTTAATTTTTTTAATGTGTTGGTATTATTGGATTTTGTGTCAAAAGAATAAATTCGTTTATTTGGTAATTTTTTTAGATTAATTTTTTAAGAAAAAAAATATTAAAAATTAAATAATTTTAAAATTTATTCAATAAATTCATAAAAAAACAATTTAAATTGAAAAATATTTAATTTAAAAATTAAATTTAATTTTTTTTTAATTTTTAAATATGTGCTTTGATAAATTTAATTTTTTTATGATTAATTAAATTTATTTTAAATAATTAATTAATAAAATTATTTTTTAAAAATTTTATTTTTTTTAAATATTCTAAAATTAATGAAATAAATTCATAAAAAATAATTTTAAATAAAAATATAAATTTTTCTTAATTAATTTTTTTTTACATTTTTTAAATGTATTTAAATTAATTGATTTATTAATTAAATTTATTTTTAAAATTTAGTAATTAATTTAAAATTTAAGTTTTTTTTTTTCTAATTTTTTTTTAAATTTTAAAATTTTTAAAATTTATTTAATTTTGAAAAATATCATAAGAACCTAAAAAAATTATTATAAATTAAAAAAAAATACTATTTTATTTATTAAATATTATTTTAATATTATTGTTATAGTGAAATAACTAAATTAATTTTATTATGAATAATTATTGGTTAATAAAAAAATATTTTTAAATTAAAATTTAGTTAAAAATTTATTTCACAATTTTTTAAAAAAATTACTCTGTAATTTTTTTTATTTATTAAAAATTTACAAATTTATTAAATTAATTAGAAATTCATTTTAAATATTCTTGAAATTTATTTATTAAAAAATTAAAATTTATTTTAAATTTCTCATAAAATTTATTTTTAAAAATATTATTCATAAAAAAAATTTTAGTAAATTTTTTAATTTATTTTTTTATAAATTAATTAAATTTATTAATAGAATTAAAATATTATGAAAAATATTATTTTCTTAAAAAAAAAGCGAAGCAAAAAAAATTCAAATTATTCTTGAAATGGAATATTTTATCAAAATTTTACCTTACCTGATGAAAATTCCTTGCACAAAAAAAAAATTATATCACTTTCATCCTCATTTGGGACGGTAAACCCAATTAGCGGCTCATGAAATTAACCTCATAAAATACCAAATTTGCCTTTTTAAACTTTTTTTTTGGTTTAAATTCCCCTTGTAATAAATGTCCAAAACCGCACTTCATGCCACTCCAATCATAAATAATTTATCACACTCGAGAACGAAAATTTCTTCATCCGCTTGTTATAAAAAGCCACATTATTTCATGTTCATAATAATTTTTAATTTTCGTGTCACTTTATTCTCAACTTTATACTTACGTCAACAGAAAAAAAATTCTCGCATATGTCCCCATTGCGCACTTGATTTTTTATGTTAAAAGGGACCTTTTTAACGGTTTCGCTCATAAAAAGACATCAGGCTTCGTCATTTTTATTTCGCTTTTTTTTCGTTGCTTCTTTGTATTGCATGCCGCGCGCCAAATTTATCGTCTCGATTGGGACGCGACATTAAAGTATCTTTTTTATTAACGACATTTCTCCTTGCTTTTTATTCTTCTTGCGCTCATTTACGGGAGATTTTTCTCGGCTATTTATTTAATTTTATTGTTTGACACCGATTTTTATTATTATTAGAATGAACAACAATGCTTCGTTGAAAAAAAAAGGAAAGAGGAGCGAAAAAAATAAGATTTTTATTATTATTATATTTTTACACTTTTTTTCGGTGTTTGTCATCACATTGGTTGTTTATGTGACATTTACCGCAATTTTTGGTCTCGCTGTGTGAAACCCCTTTTTTTGTATTTTTTTTTTTATTATTTATCGAGTTACCTTTTTAACGAAAAATTTTTGTACAATATTTTATGTGAGAAAATGAGAAAATACTGTTTTAGCACGTGGAACAAGCTTTTCGCTTAAAAAAACCAAAAGGAAGGTGTTAAAGATGCCGTTGCAGCAAAATTTCTGATTTGATTTCATTTTTCGTGTTGGATGTTTTTTGAATGCGAATTCGTTATTTTTTTTTATCCTAAAATGTTCGCAAAGCCCAGAAGAAAAATGATACGATGACGCCGTAATATATATTTAAATTAAATAAGAATACGTTGATACATTTCTAACACAAAGATTTTGGTTTTATGTTTATCACGAAAAAATACGAAAAAAATACAAGAAAAGGAAGTAGGAGAAAAAAAAAGAATGAACCGTCATGAATAAAAAAAAGTTTGCTGCTAGAAGGTATCGCACAATAATGTTTTTGGTGAGATATTTTCATTTTTTTTTTTTTTTTGCTTTTTTCTTTCAGACGATGACTTACATTACAGTGCGAAGAAGTACAAATTGCTCGTTCGAGGAATGGATTAACCTTATACTGCGTTTTATGCGTTCTCAAGGGATTTTCTTTGAAAATATGGGATTCGATGGTTTTTAAATGTCTGTCTGTGAGATTTGAGGAGTTCAAAATTGATGGTAAGTTATATTTTTTGAAAATTATTTTAATTCAAGTTAACTAAGTCAAAAACAATTTATTTTATTTCATATTTCATTTTGAACATTTGAATCTTCAAACGAAGTAAAAATAGATTTTAGGAAAAATTTAAATTTTCGTCTAGACCTGTAACCTAATACGATATCTACAACAGACTGAAGCTTTATAGAAAAGACGTTTAGATCAAAACTTGAACTTAAACCACGATATTGGTTTCAATACAAAAATATTTTTTTCAACGTGTGGAATGTACTGGACCTCTAAACTCAAAGTCTTATCTTAAGTAAACTTAATTTTTTACTGAAGCTGAATGATATACTAAATACCTCAAAATCAAGGAACAATGGTAAAACATGTAAGACGGTAATATGGGTTTCAAATGTAACAAAAAATACAATAGCATAACAGAAAACGTACCTGCTTTAAAAATGATCTATATGGAAAACTTTATTTACAGAATGGAACTACTTTCAGACGACAAAAAAAACTTTCTTCTTTAGAACATCCAATATATGACTCATATAAAATAGAAAGGAGACATTTGAAAATCTTTTAGATAATTAACAACTAACATTTAGTGAGCAAAATTACTTAACATAAATGCAAATATAAGCCAAAGATAAAGGCAGAAATTTCTTAAACCCTTTAAGAGTATTTACTAAGCTCGTTACTTTGTTTTTAAGAAATTCGTTATTTATTAGTTTCCTTACAGTTAAAGATTTTTTCAAAATATTTAAAATTTTCTTATACAAAAATAATATCAAAATTTCAACTTACGAATTTTTATTAAATTAGAAAATACGCTCAAATCAAGTTTTATGATTTTTCAAATTTTTATTAAAAAAAATAATTTTTTAATTTATAATTAATTTAATTATAATTAAAATTTTTTATATTAATTAATTTTTTTATTTTTTAAATTTTTTTTTTATCAAAAATTCATTAACTCAAGAATTTTTTATAAAACATGAAAAATACGCTCAAGCCAAATTTTTTTTTTCACCAAAACTCAAGTTTTAAAATTTTCACTCTTTTTTTTTTTTTTTCATTCTTGCCATTTCGTCGTTCTTTCAATTGAACTTTTCTACCGAGAATCGACACAAACACGCCTTGCCATAAGATCATGTGCTATTTACCAAAAATGAAAAAAAAAATGTTAATAATGAAAAATGTTTTTTCTTCATGATTCTCTCGTTTGTTTACTCTAACTAAAAACATGAAGCAACTTTAAATTGTACAAAACCAACAAAATAAACCGCAGTAGTTTGGAGTTACTTGCTCGTTCATTGCCTGAAGCCAAAAAACCACGCTCTCATATACTCGGGAGATCATTGTAAATTTAATAAAATTTTATTTGCAAATTTTCTTGTTGATTATAAGTTTTTTTTTTATTTAAACAACCAAAACTGGTCAACATGGAAAAAAAATGCAAAGTATTGTAATGAAAAAAGTTTTTTTTTAACTTTCAATTTTTTTTAAAGATAGTTCTTGTTAAAAAAAAATATAAATATCACAAAGTTTTTCAAGTGAAATGGAATATTTTCACATGTTTTACAAAATTCCATAAATATTTCTCGAACATCACGTTCAGATAAAGAAATTTACTTTTAGAGAACATGCAAGTCCTTCGATCGCAGCCGCATCACGTGACTCGAGTTTTCAATACAATTTTTTTTTTCAATTGAAAAAAGTTTCCGGGAAGTCGTAAAGTTTTGTTGACACAGTCATTGCTCGGGGGTAATTTAAACGAAAATCAGAGTGATAATTTACACAATCGCATGATAATGATGTTTTAATTATTCCCCAGTGAGGAGAATTCGCTGTGAATTTGTATCAAATTTCGTGTATCGGCATCGATCTAAATGTAAAATTCATCATGATGGAACATTTTAAGTGCGAGAATAAACAACAAAGTCAATAAAATTATACACAATTGTTACACAAACATAAATCTCTCTCGCTTTCGGTTCTCTACCAGATACTAATAATGATAAAAATGGATTTTCATGTTTTATTAAAAAGGTATGAGCAAATAATGCATGTGGGCATCCACAAATGCCTCAAAACAAACATTCGCCCCGAATATAATAAAAAGCCACTAAAATAATTTGGCTACATGCCCATTTTATGACTTTATGGGGTTGAATAGAAGGTGTTTGCGTTCCAAAGGGATGCGTTTCGAGTGAAAAATCTCAGATTTCTCTCGGAAAATTTAATTCACGAACAACCCTTTGCCATTTTTTTTGCGCATAAACTTGCCACAATAATGTAAAAATGTGTGATAATGTACTTTTACTCGGAAGTGTGTTTTCGCAATTTATATCAGCTGCGACTATCCAGCTGATGTTATGTCGGTCCATATGACATAAATACACGCATTATTACATAATTGTTATAATATTTGTTGCCTTTTATTTTTATTTGACGAAAATTCTCATTGATTGACTGAGAGAGGCGCTCGTTACATTTTACGATGGCGGCAGCACCCGAAATGAGCTTATGGCGGACAATGGAATTAATTCTGTCGAGGTTAATGCGAAATATAATAATATTGATTTATTTACAAGCATTTTGTGGTAACGGGCTGTCGCTCGGTCGGTATTTGCGGTTGATGCTGAGCACATGCTTGAACATTGGAATTAATGTGTTAATATCGTTTTGATTGAAAATGATCTCGTTATCGATATGGTTATTGGGGGTGATATTGTTGATGGCGATGGAATTTCGGTTTGTGTTTATGGGAAATGGAAACAGGTGAAAATTATTTTGTATTTTTTTTTAATAAAAATTTATTTTGAAAAATTTTAGTTTTTTTCAGAATGAAATAAAATAAATATTTTTCAAAAAATCAAGCAATTTTTTATAAAAAAAAAAAATTTAAATTATGAATTATTTAATTTTTTTTTAAATTTCTATCAATAAAATTATATTATTATTTTTTATTTTATGAATTATAATTAATTAATTAATTTTTTTTTTAATTTATTAATTTAAAAATATTGTTAAAATATTAATTAATTTATGCAATTTATTAAATTAATTTTCAAAATAAAAAAAAGATTTTAATTTAATTAAAATTAATTTAAAAAATATTTTTTTTTATTTTATGAGGTAAAAATTTTTATTTTTTTAATTTAATTGAAATTAATAATTTTAAATTAAAATTAATATAAAAAATATTATTAAAAATTTAATTAATTTAAAATAATTTAAATAAATTTTATTGAAAAAAAAATAATTTAATTTTAAATATTTTTTTAATAAAAAAAAATTAATTTTACAAAATTATTAAAATTTTGAATAATTTAAAATAATTTTATTAAATAAAATAAAAATAAATTTTAATTTAAACGAATTTTAAAAAAATAATTAACATTTTTAATAAGTTTTAAAATAAAATTGAATTTTAATTAAATTTTAATTTAAATTATTTTTTTAAATATTTTTTTTTATTTTAACATTTTTATTAAATGTAAATTTTTTTTAAAGTTTTGAATTTATTTTAAAAATAAAATTTTAAACCACAAAATTTCTAAATTTAAATTTGTCAACTGTCAAATTAATTTTCTTGACTTTTCCTGTTATAAATTTTCTAAAATTACTTCCTTTGCTGACTAAAAATAAATTTATAAATAAAACTCTTAAACAATTCAGAAGCACTTTACGATATATCTTGCACGTCAATATGCTTTCAATTCCCGCAAATGTGAGATGATGATGCAAAATTCATGTAAAAAATTTGAAATTGCTTGAAAATAAATTTACCAAAGGTAAAAACGAAGTTGAAAAGATGAATGTGCAATTTGAGTTAAATTTGGTCCATTCACGTCTCTTCATGTCTTTTCTACTTCCATCCTCGCTTCCATCTCAAGAAAGAAAAAATGATAATATTTACCTCAAATGTCTACAAAAGTAATCGATATTTTTTTTCTGTAAAACCAACAATTTTTCTACATTAAATTTTATGTACTAACCTTCTTCGTCTTTTTCTCATTTTCTCGAGTAACGTCGATGAAAGTTATAAATTTGTTGAATTAGCATTAGCTATAGACTTATTTCGGGTAAAATCGCTTCTAATATCCATAAGTGGCAGAAATTATGCAAAAAACAGTGGATTTTATGGGCATAATTTGGAGTGAATGTTTAGGACATAAACATCAAATTTAGCCAAGGGATCTACTGAAAATATCAATTTATGGTACAATCACATTAAAAATGTACTCGAGGCGGTCCCTTTCGTGATTTTTTTATTTCAATTTAAGAATTTAAAAAAAAAATTCTTTTAAAATTTTTTTCTTTAAAATTATTTTTTTTTTATTATTTTAAAATAATTATTTTTATTTTTGTTAATTACATTTTTAATTATTTTATTTAAATTATTTTAATAATTAAAAATTTAATAGAAAAAAATAATAATTCTAAATTTTTCATATTCTAAAAAATTCTAAATTTTGTCTCATATACTTAAAAAATTATTTTAATTTTTTTTATAATTTTATTCTTTAAAAATTAAATTTATTTAAATTTTATCTTTTAATCTAAAATTTATTAAAAAAATAAAATTAATTTTATTTCTTATTTTTAGAATTATTTTTTTTTTGCTTATTGATTTTAAAATATTTTCTTTCAAATTTACTCAAAAATTTTTTTTCAATAACTTTTTAATGTTTAAAAATAAAATTTAATTTAAAATTAATTAATTTTTAATTTAATTAATTAATTTAAAATTTTTTAATTATTTAAAAATAATTTTTTTTATCATTAAAAAAATTAATAAAAAATTTTAATTAATTTTTTAATTTAATTTAATTTTAATTATTTTTTTTTTTAATATTTTTTAATAATTTTTTTATAAATTTTATTTTTTTACGAAAAGTCTCGCGAAAGGTTTTTACACCCACAAAATTGACGGTCAATGTCGAATAGAAAATAAATTTCCAACTCCCTTCAGCAAGAATAAAAAATCGTACAAATAAATGCCATTTAAATATGATTTACATTTATGATCGGCAAAAAATTTTTTTATCCGAATCATAGTCGAGAGCAATAAAAAAACTCGTCTATACTCCAACAATCATCTATTGGGAAACAGTTATTGATGTACTTTTAAACTCCATTGTCTGTAAATAAATTCCGATTTTTTTCTTTTTTTTTGTATTTGGCAACTTCTGTTTTTTTACAGATAACTTGTGTGAAGTGTACTGAATTGGCTCGAAACAAGAAATAGAGAAAAAAAATATGAAGAGCAAAAAAAATCATCGATGTGAAATTAAGTGATTGTTTTGCGAGTCAAATCTAGAATTATTTGAATATCGATCATTTTTTGTTTTTTCGACGAGATTTTCCTTTAATGAATTTTTAAAGAAAAAAAAAATCTCATAAATATCAATTTTCTTAATTCGTTCCCTTTACCGGGTCTTCTACTTAATAAATCTCCGATATTAATGTGTACATTAATTTCTCATTCTCTCGTTTTCTCTCGTTTCTTTGAAAGGAAAAGCTTCACATTTAATCTTTCTTTAAAACGCATAACCCATAACTTTAGTCTTCAAAGCACACACATTCATGTCTATTTAAAACAAATAGCGACAGACAAGAAATTCATGACGATGTGCAGAAAAATCCAAAAGAGAAGCATGAAAAGAGAACATTAGCGTGACAGGCGTGTGTCAGTGAAGATTTTCAGTAAAAAAAAAATAAAAAATCGTCAGATTTTTTTTTGTATTTAAAGGGATTTGAAAGCAAAAATTTTTGACCGAAAAGTTCGAGACGTGATTTTTTTCGTGCGTTTCGCAAAAAGTGTTTGAGAAATATTCATGAGAAAAGTCAACGAAACGTATTGTTTGTTAAATAATAAAATACAATAAAATAAAAAAAAGAAGAAAACTTGAAGCGAAAACTTAATGATGTGTTAAAATTAGTATCGTTTGGTATTTGTTTAAATTTGTACGTGTCAACATTGCTTTTCGTTTTTTGTTTGAGGTTCAAGTCATGAATGAAAAATGAAATTGTTTGAGATTATTTTCAGTAAATTTTCGTTTTTTGAAAGGTTTTAAGTAGATTTTAGTAGAAAATATGGTATTTTAACATTGTTAGATGCTAATTTAACACCTCAAAAGGTTATTTAGAATTAAAAAAAAAAAAATATAAAAAAATTAAATAAATAAAAATAAAAAATTAAAATAATTAAATTAAAAATTAATTAAAAAATTAAAATAAAAAATTTTAAAATAAAATTTACTTTCTAAAGGCATAATTTTACCTTTTAAGGCATTAAATTAATTTTTAAAAACTTATTTTAACACTAAAAGGTGTTAAATTAGCACCTCGAATGTTATTTTAGCATCTATTGACATTTTTTAAATTAGATAAAATTTTTTCAGAAATAAAATTTACGTTTCCGAAGCCATATTTAGATTTAAATGTATTAAAATAATTTTTTTAAAAATTTTAAATTTTTTTAAAAATTATTTTAAAACCTAAAGACGGTAAATTAGCATATTGAGAGGTTATTTTACATCTTTAATTGTAAAATTATTCAATATTTATTTTTTAAAATTTTCTTTTTAATTATTTAACAAATTTTTAAAATTAAATTTAAGAATTTGTTTTACAAGTTTTAAAATTAAATTTATTTCAATTTTATAATTTTTTTAAAATTAATTTTACTTTAATTTAAATAAAATAATTAATTAACTAATTTTATTTTATTTATACACTTAAGTTTTAATAATATGAAATAAAATTAATTTAAAATAATTAAATAAATAAAATAATTTTTTTTAATTTTAAAATAAATAAATTTAAAATTAGATCAATTTTTTTTAATTTTATTTAAATTAAAATATTTTGAATTTATACAAAATTTATACTTAAACAGATTAAATCATTTTTTTTTCATTCATTATATTTATTTTTTATTTATATTATATTTTTCATTATATAAAAAAAAAATTTTTTTTTATATAAATTAAATTAAAATTTCAAAAACATCATAAAATTTTTGAAATTTTAAAAAATCAGAAGAAAAAAAAATACAAAAATGAATTAAACTTACTACTTTTCAATCAGTAGAGCGAATAACATCTAATAAACCAAATCGTCTTTTGATATTTCCCTCGGAGGCAGTCGAACAAAGTGTCAAAGATACGGAACATTGAAGACGATGCCAAAAGACAAAAACGTCTTCTCAACTACTCTTCCGTGAAAGTTTCTTCCCTTTTTCTTCCTCATGCACGAAAAGTGGATCATGCTCAACAAAAAGTGTAGTGAGTGTGTCAACAGCAAATACTCCCTTCCAATGATGCGCAAATGCGATAAGAAAAGAGTTCATTCCTTCATATTTTTGGGTTAAAGAATTTTCCTTTGAACTTTCCCAAAATATGTTTCTCCCTTTTCTTATCTCGATTTTTTACAAAACCATCAAAATATGATATATGACAAATTCGAAGGCACGTTATTTGGGACGATATTCAAAGCCTTTAAGCAGTTTAGTTTACTTGTCTCTCTTTTGGTAGTCCCTTCGACGCAAATTTATGAAACGAGATAAACTTAGAGAGAGGAATCGTGTGACATGTTAATTGTGGAATAATGAAGGAACGACAGGCAAAAGTTTCCATAGTAATAGTTCATGAAGCTGTTGGTAGCAGTAATTTAGCTTGTTTTGCTACTTTTTTTTATTAAGCGGTGTAATTAAGGTTTTGTCATTATTTTAAAACTATGTGCGAGTTATGGTAATTAATTGGCGGGTTGAGGCAGATTTAAACATCGTTTATTTCTTAATCTGTGTCGTGAAGCATTTTTTTTTTGTTTTAGAGATTTTTAATGAAATTTGATATTTTTCAAAAAAAAAAAATTTGTAAAATAAAATATTTTTAAAATATTAAATTTTTATTTATTTAAATTTAATTTTTTTTTTATTTTTAAAATTATTTAAATATATTTTTTTTAATTTAAATCAAATTCAAGTTCGAAAAAAATATTATAAAATTTTTTTAATGAAGAAAATTTATGAATTTAATTTTAAAATTAATTAAATTAAATTTAAAAAATAATTAAAAAATTTTAAATTTTATTAAATTTTAAATTATAATTATTTTTTTTATTATTTTCAAATTTAAATTTTAAATTTTTTTTTAATTAAATTTAATTATTTTAAATTAATTTTTAATTTAATTTATTAAATTTTAAATAATAATTTTTATCAATTTTTTAAATTTTTAATTTTATTTATTTAATTTAAATTTAATTTAATAATTATAAAAAAAAAAAATTAAAAAAATAATTTTTTAAAATTTTTAAATTTAAATTTAAAATTTTTAAAATTTAATTTAAATTAAATTAAACAAACAAATAAATTAAATAAATTTAAATTTATTTAAAAAAAAAAATAAATAATTAAAAAAAATTTAAAAATTAATTTAATTAAATTAATAAATTTAAAATTACAAATAATTATTAAAAAATAAATTAATAATTAAATAAACATTTTTAATAATTTTTTTTATAATTTTTTCGAAACAAAAAATAAAATTAATTAATTTTTTTTATAAAATTAAAATCTTTAAAATAAGTATAAAAAATTAAAAATTAAAATTAAAAAAAAATTTAAAAACAAAAAAAAACTTACAATAATTTGTATTCACATCCCCAAACTATATTTCCCGTCAATTTCTCCCATAACTATTACCATTATTCACTGATGTTCCAACCGAACAAAAAACGGCGTAGTTGTTAAACACACATTTTGCATTGCGGCTTCACATTATTGATGTGTGTCACATCAGTGTCATTTATTAAACCAAAAATTATGTACAACCGAAACAATGAAGAATGTTCTGCATTTTCCCAACAACGCAAAAAAAATTTTTATACACTCGAATATATATATTTTGATACAATTTCGCATGGAAGCAGATGTTTCAACAAAAATTTATTACTTTTTTTTGCTCGTTCGCTGCTTGAATTGCAACTGCAGTGAAAAAAAAACCACCCATGCAAGTTTTTTTGGGGTTTTATAAAAAAAAAATATGAGAAACAGAGATGATTTTTGTGGCTTTGATTTATTGTGATTGGTAACTTATGATGATTAAACTTACTTTTATTCCGTTCATCACGTTGAAACGTTATTAATCTTGTAACTTTTGCACTTCATCACACTTTATTTAATTTAATGGTCGTAAAAGTGTGATTGCCTCAGGATGTTAACCGCTCTCCAAATAACACAAAAAATAACAGAAAAAAATTTTTCCCATCATATTTCATTCCGGTATCCGTTACCGATGAAAATTTATGAAACTATTTATTACGAGGAAAATTTATTTTTTTTTATTTTGTAAATATGAAGCACGTTTCCCATGTTGGAAGGAAGTATCTAAATACTGAATTTTGCTACCAACATGAATGTTTTTTATTTTTTTTTTAAATTTATGGCAAATACGAAACATAATAAAAAAGTTATAAGTGCGAATAATATCTGAAAAAAATATTAAGAATTTTATTATTTTTATTTAAATAAAAAATTAAATTTTTAAAAAAAATTATTAAATAAAATTAAATATAAAAAAAATTAAAATTAATTAATAATTTAATAACAAATGATTGTTTTTTTTTTATTTTATTATTTATTTATATATTTATTTTTTGAATAACATTTAAATAAAATAAATAAATTTTATAAATTATTTTTATTAATTAAATTAAATTTTGAATAGAAATTTTTAAATAGAAATATTTTATTTTTTTTATTTACCTATTTATTTTTTATTTTTTAATTATTTTTTATTTTTTTTTAATAAAATTTAATTTAATTTTAAGAAATTTAATTAAAAAAAAATAATTTAATAAAATTTAATTTAATTAATAAAAATTAATTATAAAATTTATTTATAGAAAATACGAAACAAAAAAAAAAAAGTGCGTAAAACATCTAAAAAAAATTTTTTAAAAATAAAAAAACAATTTTTTGACTTTTATTGATAATATACCTTTATTTGTTTATTTAAATGATTTTTTTAATTATAATAATTAAATTATTATTTTTTTTTTATTAATTATTGAGTAATTGGCAATTTATTAATAATAATATAATAATTATATATGTATGTTGTAGAATTAACGGCATTTATTATTTTATTTAATTTTTTATATAGAAATATTATTTTTTTTTTATTTTACAGAGCACTACTTTATTAATTTGTATTATATATATAATTATTTTTAACATTGAAAAATATAAATTAAATTTGAGCTGAATTGATTTTTTTTTTTGAGTTAAAAATAAAATGTTATCTACAATAATTTTCATGTAAGTTTATTATTATTTTTGTATACAATTAACGGGTTTTGTCATAAATTATATTAAATCTTAATGATAATAATTACCACAGTTATTTATTTATGTTTTGTATTGTTTTAAATAATTACTATTAATGTTCGGTTATGTTAAAATAAATATAATAAAAATTGAATATGTGTCAAAGTTCGTCATTATTATTATTTTGGAATTTATTTATTTATTTTAAACAAAAAAAAATAAATAACAAATAATTGTATATGATTAAACATAAATTAATAGTAATGTATAAAAAAATAAAATATGTTGTTATTCTCATTGATAATACATAAATAATAAATAATTCGTTGGACTGCGTAATTTTTCAGGATTTAATTTTTTAATATATTTTATTTATTTATTTATAAAATTAACGCAATATTTTTATTTATTATTTTTTTTATTTAATTTTTTTTTAATTTTTTTTATATAAGTTTATATATGATGTTTTAGGATAAGCACTTAGAGTTCTAAGATTTAGAATATAATTTAATATACATTTAAGGTGTTTTTTGTATTTTTTTTCTACTTTTAATTTTTTTTATTATTTTAATGAATTTCATTAAATTATAATTCCTTTATAGTTTCTAAGCATTCTGCAAACAAAAAAATAATTTTTATGCAAATATTTTTTTTTTATATTTTCTTTTTCTAACTAACGAACAAACAAACGAAAATTTAATTTTCCCAACAAAACAAGAAAAATCCAATGTAGTGTTTTGTTATGGTTCTTATGATGATGTTTAACATTATAATTAAAATGTTAAATATGTATTTTTCTCCTTTTTCTTTTCATTTATTTTATAGTATAAAGTTTTTCGCTTACTTACATCCTTTTTCTCGAAAAACACAACGTCAATTTTTCTCCGTGTTGTTGTTTTTTTTTCGAATAATTTTAAAAGGTCTACATTCCCATATTTAAATTTATTTTTTTTTCTTTAAATATTTATTATTTCTTTTTTATGCTTATTATTTCACATTTGTTACTTTGAAGAGCTTCTATAAGAACGACAGAGAATTTCATGTAAATGATGTACTAATTTAGGGCGTTTCGTACATCAAATAACATGAAAAAAAATATTTAAATTGCAAAACTTTATATGTTGTTTGTTTTGTGTGCAAAAAAAAAATTAACATACCAAAAAAACCGCAAGTGCACTTTTTCAATTGCTTCCTGCTTTTGATGGTTTTTTTCTTTGGTTTTGATTTTTTTTAATTAGATTTTATTTTTATTATTTCATTTATTTTTAAGTTAATTAATTTAAAATTATTTTTAAAAATTAATTAAATTTTAAAATTAAATTGTTTTATTAAAAAAAAATAAATTAATTTTTTTAATTTAAAAAAAAAAAATAGAAAAAATTAATTAAATTTTTAATTTAATAAAATTTAATTAAATAAATTTTTTAAATAAAAAAATAAATTTAATTTATTATTCAAAAAATTTTATTTAATTAAAATTTTTTTTTTATTAAAAAAAAAATTATTAAATTAAATTTTTTAATTTTTTTAAAAAAAAAAATTTTAATTTAAATAATTATTTTTAAATAATAAAAAATAATTTTTAATTAAATAAAATTTTTAAATAAAATAAATTTAATTTTTTAAATTAATTTTTTTTAAAATTAATTAATTTTTTTTAAAAATTTTTATTTAATTTTTTATTTAAAAAAAATAATTTAATTAAATTAATTTATTTTATTAAATATAAAATTTAATTTAATTTATTTTTTTCTATTATTCAAAAATTTATTTATTACACAAGCAAATTGCCGCATTTGGCCAACAAATTTCATTTTTGTTGCGTGAAATGAAAACGAAACTTTGCCAGATGTGAAAATTTGCATTAAAGCAACGAACAAAAGATCAGAAGTTTATTAACTTTTTTGCTCCTCTCTAAATAAGGATGATGATAATAAATGTTGAGATAGACAAAACAACGAGCAAATTATTTATCACGTAGTAAAACTTTTTTTTTTTGTACAGAAATAAATATCTTTTATTTGATACTACTAAACTTTGTTTGTTGGAATGTTTCTCGACAGGATGCCAAACCAAAAAAAAAAAAATAGAGAGTTAATTAATAGAAAAAAAAATATTTTTGGCTTTTATTCAAATTTTTTTTTAGTTTCAATGATTTTTGTTTTTAAATAATTTTTGTGAAAAAAAAATTATTCACTTTAAAAAAAATGACTTTTCACATTTTTTTTTGTGGACAATAAATAATTGAATAAAGTTGAACGAAAAAAAAACTTTCGGATCGGGGTGAAAATTGGTCTGTTAAAAAAGTTTATTTCCTGCTTGGATAGTTTTTCGCATGTGAATTGGGTTAGACGCATGAATTATGGCGTGAACTGAACACGACAGAAAACATATTTTTTAGGAAAAAAAATAAATTATGTTCAAAAAAAAAAAGGTTGAGTCTCAATAATTCAAATAAAAACTTA
Source organism: Culicoides brevitarsis (assembly GCF_036172545.1). Taxonomy (NCBI): domain Eukaryota; kingdom Metazoa; phylum Arthropoda; class Insecta; order Diptera; family Ceratopogonidae; genus Culicoides; species Culicoides brevitarsis. The sequence continues at coordinate 5,182,097 of NC_087087.1, read as the reverse complement.
ATTTTTTCCTTTTCACTTTTTTTTTGTGTTTTTCAGACACAACTTTGGACGACAACATTGTTTTTAATTTCATAGGTCGTTAGTTTTTGCACTAGATTGCATTAATTTTAATTGAGTGAAAAACAGCAGATGTCAATTTAATTTTTTTTCTGTTTTCCTATTTTCGACCTTGTACATTTTTTTTTGTTCAATTCCCATGAGCGAAACGCGAAAAATTGTCCAAAACAGATAATAAATATTTTTCGCATGAACAACATCCAAAAATTTTTTAACCGTTCTTTATAATAATTATAATTATTTCATTTTTTTTATTCATTCATTTTTTGTGAAAAAATTTTTTTTTCTCCTCTCTAAAAAAATAAACTTTTTTTGATGAGATGCCAAACAACGTAAATTACAAAAAATTTCGTTTACGGAAAAGTGCATCTTCTTCATTCTTCACAATGTACATAATGATCCTTAATTTAAACGTTAATTACTTAATAATTCACTATTATGCAGTGTCTGCGCGTTTTCAAGCACTTTACCTTCTGCTACGTTCATTATAAAACAATCATTTACGGCATGAAATTTAACATCTTCTCTCTTTAAAATTATATAATGAATAGTTTCTCGGTTCAAGTTAATTTACCTTTTTGACTTTAGTTATACTTTTTATACAAATTTAATTTTTTTGTAAAAAAAATGTTGAAAATTTAATAAAAGTTAAAAATTAAATATAACAAAAAAAATATACATTACCATTAAAAATTCCTTGGGCATGTTTTAATATTTTTTTTTTTAATTTTATTTAAAATAATTATTTTCTTTAATTTTTAATTTATTTTTTATATTATTAATTAATTATGAAAATTTATCGATAAATTTAAATTATTATTTTTAAAAATTTATTTTATTAATTATTTCAGTTAAGAAAAATTTAATTTAAATTTAATTATTTTCTAAATTAATTAATTATTAAATTTAAAAAAAAAAATTTTTTAAAATTTTTTTTTTTTAAATTATTAATTTATTTTAATTAATTAATTAAATTAATTTTTTAAAAATATTTAACGATAAAATTTTAATTTATTTTTTTTAATTTTTTTATTTATTTTATTTTAAATAAATTATTAATTAATTTATTTGTGAAACAAATTTAAAAAAAAAATATTTAAATAAAAATTAGTTTTTTTTTCATTTTAAATATTTATTATTTATATTAATTGTATATGCGGAATAAATATTTATGGTAGTAGTTTAGAATGTTTAGTATAGGTAATCATTTTCGCTAAAAATGTTTTTTGGTGTCGTACTTTTGATAGTGCGTATATTGCTATGCTTTTTATTGGGTGAATATTGCGGGAGAGCAGCGCATCTAAGTACATAATTAATTGTTTGCATTGAATTTGGCATTTTTTTTTGTTAAAAAATATATTTATTTATAATTTTCTATGATAGACAACAATTTTTTTCTTCTATATAATAATTAATTAATTTTTAACTTATTTATTGTGTAAAGTTTAATTGGTTCGTGGAATTTTGTGTTGTTTAACATTTTTAGAGTGTGTCTTCCTTATCGTTTATTAAAATTCATATTTTTGTATTCTATCGATTTTATATTCAAATAATTTTAAAATATTTGTTTAACTTTTTATTAAAAATAAAATAATTAATATTAAATAAAATTAATTAAAATTATTTAAATTTTTAAAATTTTATTTATTTAAAATAAATTAATTAATAAATTAAAATTAAATAATAATTATATTGATAATAATAATTGATTATTTAATTTTATAATAATTCTTTAATAATTAATATAAATATTTAAATCTTAAAAATAATTAAAAAATAATTTATTTTTTTAATTTTATTAAAACATTAAAAAAAATTATGTTAAAATTTAAGAAAAAAATATTGTAAAAATTTTAATTATTAAAAAATAATATAAAAAAAAAATTCTCAATTTTTTTCAGCTACAAAGCTTTTTTTCTAATTTTTAATAATAATAATAGGTTAATATTATAATTTTTTTTTTATTTTAAAAATATTTTTTTTTTTTTTGAATTTCAATTTTATAATTATTGTAACTTTTTAAATTTAATTTTTTTTTCATTTATTTTTTTTTTATATTAAAAAGTACCTGAAAAGTTAGCGGAATATATATTTAATTATAATCATAATAATAATATTTAATAAAGGGAAGATTCAGGATATATTTTTTCTGTCTCTACGTGAATATCATAAAATACGTCTTTTGTGAATATTTTAATAATAATAAAAAATAATGTTTTATTTATAAGCTTTTTTTTGTTAGTAAAGTTCATACACGGAGAAAATTGTATTATAAAAATTTATATATTTTTTTCATTTTTTGTAAATAATTTAAAATTAAACTTTTTTTCTGTATATATTTTTTTACGATGGTTTTTTTGTCTTTTTTAATGATAATAATTATAAATGAGATAATCCGTTACACTTTTTTAATTCCATAAAACTGACCTTTTTTACACGGCAGAGAATCTACTTCCTTGCAGCATTACAAAGAGCGAATATGCGATTGCGGGAATGACTAACAAGGGGATTATCGAAGGCGGCGGCGTTATTGTGTGAGGTCCCGCATTGCAGCCATTCTCATTGCAGCAGAACGTTTTTGATTGCCAGACCTCTGTAAGTACAAAAGAATTTAATTTAACTCAAAAAAATCAAATATTGATACTGAAATTCGTTCATGTTGAAAAGTTACGAGGAATTTTCTTGTTTAACTTTTGCAAGTAATATAAAACAAACAAACATTATTATTACATTATATCATATGATGTTGCTTTTAAAAATGTAGAGCATTAAAATTTTACGTCTGTTCGTTTTTTTTTTCCTTTCATGATTGGATACAAATGGCTGTTTTCAATCAACTTTTTGCCAAAGCTCTTTTCGCGTCGTGCGAAAAAGATAAAAAAAAGCCATAAAAAGATAAAGAGAAACACGAAATGAGGAAAAAATAAACAAATTTAACAACGCGGATGAATAATGACTTGAGCGATATGAGGAACTACAAGAAAAAAAATGTTGAGGAATAAAACTTACCTTTTTCCACGCACGATTCAACACAATCTCTTACGACTGATAACTCGCTCACGTATTTCTGAAAAAAAAAGAAAAAAAAGTTTTTTTTTAGTATTTCTTCAAATTAGCAAGACGAAGCTAAAGAATAAAAATGCGGTTGACCACTGTCACGTTTGGCGAATTAAAAAGGTCTCTTCTGTGGTTAAATATTTTTTTCGAGAGGATCATTTTCTTTCGTTGTTTCAAAAGCCACGTTTTTTGTTGTCACTTTGATGGAAATTTAACTCAGACAGTTTTTGTTAAACATAAAAAGAGCTTGAAGAAAAAAAAAGTCCTGAGGTAGTCCAAAAAAAAAAATTTTTTTTTTCATAATGTATGCACGTCAGACATACAAACATGGGCTTTACGTGTTGTGAGTACCAAATCAGATGATGATGATGACGACGATGACTCTAATGTGCATGAATGAATAATTTACTCAGTTTCTCTTTCGCTTTCTGTGTTCTGATTATTATATGATTTTCGGTGCGCTGAAGGTACACTGTTAAATTTATCAAAACTTATTAAGTCAAAAAATTTTTTTTAACTTATGACTTAAGCTTAACTTAAGTTACGATTTTTTTTTTAATTTTTCAAAAAAATGTTTTTTCTTAAAATTTTATTAAAAATTTAAAAATATTTGACTTTTGATTTATTTCAACATTTTCTTAAACTTACTTTTAAAATTTAAAATTCTTTTGAGCCAAAAAAAAAAAAAATTTTGTTGTCTTAAGTTTAATTCATAATATTTTCTAAAGTCCTTTATAAAATTGTAAGTTTTAAAATTTTTATTATTTTTTTTTTTTCAGAAACAAAAGCATGGCTTAAAGATTCGAAACAAAACTGATGAAAGCAAAATGTCGATTCCTCAAACTCGAAGCTTTACAAAGAAAAAAAATTTAACAGTAGAACATCTAATAAGCCCTTATAATTGTAGAGTATGAACAAGTACTTGCTCAAGTATACTTAAAGTTTTCTTGATCTTCTACGATCTTCTCAAGAAGAGAAAAAGAACTGAACCATAACCTATACTGACTAAACTCTATGACCTCAAATCATTCAATGTAAATATAAAAATAACTTAGACCTGAAAAAAGAAACTAAAGCTGGTATCACACAATTATAAAAACATAAAACCAAATATTCAAGTTCGAAAATCTATGAACAGCAAGCAGCAAAAGGCAAAGTAATCCATAGCTTCGTTGTTCAGAAGTTAGAAGTAGAACCATCTCATCGATCTCATGACTTACTAAAGCAAAAAATTATCGCATTCGATGGCATTTTCAAAACTTCTTTGGAGCTTTAAACCATTCTGAACAGGTTAAACAAACAAATTCCAACAAAGCTATATTATTGAAGAGAATAATATTCAAGTGATTTGAACAGCAGCTAATATCGAATCGGAAACTAATTAATATCATGAATTGAACTTATCGCAGCTGACATAAGGAAACTCTTAAATCTCTTATAGTTTTAGTAACAAGAAAAAAATTCATGTAGCTCAAAAAAAAAGCAGGGATAAAGTCGAACATACGCTAAGTCAAAAGAAAACTTGATGTTTTGGTTTGGGAATAACTCAAAATTTTTAAATTTTTCTCCAAAAGTCAATCGAAAAAGCTCAAAGAGCTTAATAAAATTTCCTTGAGTTAAAGTTTTAAGTAAAAATTAATTGAATTAAGTTCAATTTTTTTATATTTTTTTTAAATATTAAAAAATTTAAAAATAAATCAAAATAGTCAAACTAGATTCTTTTAATCCAAAGCTTAGAGTTTAAACAATCTAAAACCTAAATATTTATTTTTCACAAACTCCTTAATTGACGTAAACCCTTAAAAATTTTTTTAACAGTGTACCAAAAATGTGACAGCACAAAAGAAATGGTAAGCACATTATGCTATACGTTACAACATTATTCATGATTAAATGTGTGTCGCTGATGCTGTCTGCGTGGCAAATATGGCAAAGCAGATCTCCCTTGAGCTAACAAATAAGTGACAGAATTTAACACCTCTTGAATTTGTTTGTCTTGTTCCGTCATGAAATTGGATAACAATCGTTGGGTATTAACGTGACACTTGAATCTAAATTCTTGCTGATTACAAAAAAAAATTTAAACCAGAAAACAAACATTTTTCTAAAACAAATAGTTTCATGGTCGATTTCTTTCTTTAAAGTTGCTGAGTTGCTTTGAAGCAAATAAAACTTTTATGTGTGTCTTTTAATAATTTATCACAAACTTTTATATATTTGGACTTCATTAAAATTTTTATGGAAAAGTTCATTTCTTTTACTCCATTATTTTTTTGTTATTATTGTTCAAGTGTTGGCAGCCTTTTTTCACGGAACACTGGATGGCAAATTGTGATAATAATTTAATATAAAAAGTTTTTCAAGTAAAAAAAAATTTTTTCAGGAAATTGCAATCTATAAGTCTTCTTAGTTTACAAAAGAAATAGACGCCAAATATGAAGGAAAACAACTTTTTTCTGGATTGGTCGACAATATTTACAAATAAGATAATTTATCAACACTTTGTACAAAAATTGCAGTTTTTGTCATTTTTTGATTAATTTTGTGCAATTTAGTTGATCTCAACTCAAATTGTACTTTTTACATCAAAAATTTAGCAAATCAATAATTCAAATCAACTTTTTATTAATATTCAGTTTGCGTTTTTTAAATTATGATTATAATTCAATTGAATTGCAATAAAAAATGGAAATTGTTTCCCGTTTTTATGATTATTTTATAGAAAATTTTTGCATTCATTATCTTGTTCAATACGGAATTGGTTGCCAACAAAGTACTTTTTGTGCGTCTTTCAGCACTTCAATTTTCAAGAAAAATTGTAGAAAAGTATTGAGATGAAATTTATTTGAGTTTTTCTGGTGTTTAATGCAAGATAAATGTTTTCTCATGCAATTTTAGTTTGAACAACGAAAATTTGCTTCGACGAACAATAAATAGAGAAAAATCGACGGAAATGAATGAGAATCAACTCAAACCAAAGCACGTTCGACACAAATTCAGAACTTTCGTTTTTTTTTATTTGAATCGATCAATGATGATTTTGTGGATTATTGAGGAAATCTGAGACGAAATGGAGACGACTGGTTTTTTTCCTTCATAAAGATGATAAATTTATTTTTTCATAAAAAAATATGTTCAACTCTTCCGAAATCAAATCAAATTATGACATTTGTATGAAAGTTCAATAATATTTATTTTTGTATTCATAGGACGATATTCTATGAATGTTTGCTTATCCTCCCCTAACAGATTGAAAGTAATAACAATGCGAAATAAATACGATTATCTTTTCATATCAATTGTCTCTCATCTCGTCTCTGTGTGTTTCGAGCTACGGAGAAAAATGTATGTCATTTGATGGGATTTGTTTCGCTTTGCTTCGTGCTTGAGGATTTCTCTCGTCTGTAATTTAAAAAACGTCTGTGATACTTAGACAATATGAAGGTTGACGTGAGCGGCTTATGTTAATATGTTGAGATGCGGAAATTAAAGTCAAATGTTTTGTTGGAGATTTTTTTAAATAAAAAGATGCTTTGGAGAGAGTCGATTTAAATTTTTAAAAGAGAGGCTATAACAATTTTTGTTAAAATTTTGAACTGAAATTAATTAACTTAATTTTTAATTTTTTAAAGATATGCAATGAATTTTACATTTCAAATTTTCAATTTTTTCCAAATTTTCACAGGTTTTCAAATTTTTTTTATAAATTTTTTAGCTCAAAAACCTTCTTAAAGCTAAGATAAATGCTTTAAAAAAATTTTAAAAATATTTTAAAAAATTAAAACTTGAGTTAATTCGTTACAAAAATGGTATGGATTAAAAAATTATTCAAAAAATAATTAAATTAAGAAAATTTATTTATTAAAAATATTCAAAAAATTGTAAAACGGTCTTTGAATTTTTTAAGACATTTTTAGCATCAATAAAAAATAATTATAAAAATAAAAATTAATTAATTAAATAATTAAATAATAATAAAATAAATAAATAAATAAAAATAAATAATAATTAAATAAATAATTAATTAATAATTAAAAATTGTTAAAAAAATAAAAAAAATCATTAAAAAGTACAATAATTATTTTATTAATTTTTTTTATTATTTTTTTATTATTATTATTTTTTCATTTTTTAAATATTATTTAATAAAATAAAGTTAAAATATTTTTTTTAGATTAAATTTTTGTATTTAAAAAATTACAATAAAAGCCATTTTTCACATATCTCTTAAAGTTCATTAAAATCGATAAATTTTCACACACGTTCAAAAATAAATATCAAAAACGTGCTCACGTGACTTGTTTTAATGTCAAATCAGTGCAATGTAAGGCATTTACAATTTTCGTACCTTTCCGCTCGAAAATTGAAATTAATTCAATTTATCACTTTTTTCACATCGCAACTGCATATCACTTGATTCACAAACACGAACATCATGCCACATCTCCCATGAGTTTGTTTATCTGTTTTTTGAAAAATAATTCAATAAATCGCTTTAAAAATAAATTTATCGAAGTCACGATGTACTAAAAGTGCTTTTATTTAATTCCCCGAAAAAAAAATCGATCAAAAAATAAACAAGTTCGTTCATGTTTTACACGACAAACAAAAAATATTTGAAATTGAGTCGAATTGATTGATTGAATTGTTTTTCAATTAATTTTTCGGAGAGACCTTTTCTTGTCATTTTTCCGCTGTTTCCTGTTCCGCTAAATTATTCATCCTAATTAAAAGTGATGCAAATTTAATAAAAAAAAAAGTTGATCCTTCTCTTGAGATCTAATTATAGTTCATGCTTTTAATTATAATGAAGCAAGAGATAAACAAGAGAATTTTAATTAAAAATAATTTTTATAAATATTTAAATTTTTAATTAATTAATTTCGATAGAACTTTAAAAATTTGGTAAAAAAAAATTAATTGAGTCACGAAATATTAATTTTTATTAATTTTTGGCTTTAATTTTACCTTTGACAATAATTTAAGAAAATTATCTCAGCATTTCTTAGCTTTTTAGATAAGAAGAAGAAAGTCAAACAGAGACAAGAAAATAAATAATGTCTCAGTTGTACGAGCTTCTCATTATTATTATTATTTGTATTATTTTGTTATAATCTTGCCAAAGTGTGTTGCTTCTCCTCTTCATCCTCCATCTTCATCATCATCAACGTTATTTTATCATAAAAAAATGTTTGTGCTTTAAATGAAAAAAATGAAATAAAAATATTTAAAAAGAAGTCAAGAAGTTATAAAAGAAATTCCTGATATATTAAATAAAATAATTTGAGCGTATTTTAAACTTATTTTTTTTAAACTATAATTTTTTTTTTTTTTAAAAATTTTTTTAAAAATTTTTTAAAAATAATTTTTAATTAATTTTTATTAACCGTAAAATTAATTTAAAAAATTAAATTTATTAAAAATAAATAAAATAAAATTAAATTAAATAAAAAAAATTAAAATTTAATAAAAAAATTTTTTATAATTAAAAAATTAAAAAATTTAATTGGTAAAATTTTTGATAATAAAATTTAATTAAATATTTTTTTATGTTAATTATAAAAAATATTTTTTCCAATTTTTAGATTTTTTATTAATTTTTTTTATTAATTTAAAAAAAATATTAAAAATATAATTTATTTTTTAATTAATTATTAATTTATTTAATTAATAATAATTTTAATTTAAATTTATTTTTTAAACTAATTTTGCTAAAAAAAAAATTTTTTATTTTTTGTAATTAAATTGATATTTAAAAAATAATTAAAATTAAAAAAAAAAAATATGATTTAAATTGATAATTTATATTAAAATTCAATTTAAAAATTTTTATATTTTTCTAAATTTTCTTATTTTATTAAAATTTACTTATAAAATTTTAAAAATATTTTTTTAAAAATTTTCAATAATTTTTAAACATTTAAAAAAATTAATTTTTTAAAAAAATAAAATTAATTAATTTTTTTAAAAAAATATTTATTAATTAATTTAAAATAAAAAAAATTTTTTTTAAATGTTTAAAATTTAATGAAAATTTTTTTCAGACAGACAGCATAAAATTTTTTTTTTCAAAATCTTCAAAAATAAAAATAGAAACGCGCGATAAGACGAAGTAGATAAATCCAAGTGCAATAAGAAGAGCACTCTTACTAAGAGCTCGTGTTGCATCCAATTTCAAAGAAGCAAAAAAAAAGGAAGTAAAAATACGTGCGTTTTTGTATTACATTTTATTTTATGTTTTACATAAATACGACCTCTTCAATAAAAATTAGCTCACTCACTCGAAGCATTTTTTTTCTTTGTTTTTTATTTAACAAAAAATAAATGAAGAAGATGGAAACACACAAATTGGCTTGCCGCAATCGGATTTCTGGAAGCGCAATTGCAATAATGAAGATTGCCATTGGAATTTTAATGAATTCCGAAAAAAAAATAAAAAGTAACAGGCGTCTCCATTTAAGTAAATCCCCCCGATGAATTGCCGAAAAAAAATTCTTAATTACATTACTTCGTTTCATCTTTGTCGAAATTAGTAGGAAATTTAGTTTTCTTGTGGTTTTTCGGGGACACATGACAAACTTTTCTCCGTAATTCTTCGTAAAATTATCTTTATTTGTCTTTTCAACTGTTCAAATATATTCCGTAACCAACTAATGGACGAGATACGGGGGAATTTTCATCACAAAATTTATGTTAATGGAATTAATTTTTTTTTTTTTACAATCGATGAAAATAACAGAAATTCATCAAATTTTGCCACATTTGTCAGAAAAACGAGTTGTTTTTGATAATTTATGCAAACGCCTTGGTTTCACTGGAAAATCTTGCCAGACTGCCAAAAAGAGAGAATTAATGAAGCGTAGTTGTTACAAGCTGCCTTTTACGTCTCCTCTCCATGGTCTGGCATGGCAGCGATGTATTGTGCATGTCAAACAAGATGACATGACGTGACAGTGAGTGATTTAAATTCACAAAATTTAATTCCTTTATGATTAGTCTATTAAATATTTATGCTTTTGGCACACAAAGGAAGAAGAAGCGTGAAGCTAGACGAAGCGAAACGAGGATTACACGAGGGATTTTGTGGCGGTAGAATGTGATTATTAGTTTGATTACGTAAAAATGAGGTAATTTGACGTTTTGAACATATTTTTGGCGGAGAAAGATGATTATGATGTCTTTGAAGAAAATTTCATTAAATTCTAATTTAATTAAATTTTAATGATTTTTTTTTCAAAGAATTAATAATTTATTTTATTTTAAAATAATTTTTAAAAAAATTTAATTAATCTTAAAAAATACAATTTAGTTTAAAAAATAATAAATAAAAAAAAAATTAAATTAAATAATCTATAAAAATAAAATTTTTAAATTTATAAAAAATTAATTTTAAAAAATTAAAATTAATCTGATTTAAATAAAATTTTTATAAATTTCTTAAAAATTATAAAAAAAATCTTTCAAATATTTAAATTATAAAAATATTTTAATTTGATACAAAAAAAATTTTTGATAATTATTTTTTTTTAAATAAGATTTTTATTTATTTTATTAATTAAATTAAAAATTAATTATTTATGTAATTTTTTTAAATGATTTAAATATCAAAATTATTTTTTTAAGATTAAAAATTCTTAAAAATTTTAAGAGTAAAAATTAAATTTAAAAAATATTAAATGTCAATTAAAATTCAATTTGAACTTATAATATTTATATTAATTTTCTCTAAATATTTTTTTGAATGTCAATATGAACACAATTTGAATTTATAATAATTTTTAATATTTTTTTTCCTATTTTTTTTTATTAAACTATTTTTTTTTATTTTTTTTTTAATTTTTTAAAATTAAATTTTTTTATTTAAATTTTTTTTTATTAATTTTTTAAAAATTTTATTATTCTAATATTTTTTATTATTCTTTTTATTAATAAATTTTATTAATTTTTAATTAATTCAATAATTTAAGTATAAATATTATTTTTTTTTAATTTTTCAAAAATTTATTTTTTTTTTTCAATTTTAATTTATTAAATAAATGAAAAAAATTTATTAATTTTTGTCTTTTTCATTTTTGCTCTTCAAAAAAAAAATAACGAAAACAAATCGAAAAAATATTTATGAATTCAAGTTCTCACCAAAAACAAAAATTTTCCTATAATTAACTTTCACCAAATAAATAATTCCTTCTCAAACAGACATCAATCATAAAAGTGCAAAAAAACAAAATTTATTCATTAATTCTGTCAATAACATCCAAAAAACGCATAAAACCTTAGATTTTATGACATTCCATTCCCTGAAATCAACGCAAAACATCTAATCCAATTTTTTTCTGTGATTGTGAGAGAGAAAATTGGTAAAAATTTGTTGTTAAGTAACAAGCAATAAAACCACTTTTCTTATTATTATTATCATGATTGTGATCCCGTTCTCCCCAATCGACAATTTTTTTTTCTTTAACTCCATAAAAACGAAAGAAACCCCAAAAAAATCGTCTAATGTAATTTGTCGCATCATTGAATATTGATGTGCAATTTTTTCTGTGACTGAAAAAAAGTCAAGAATTTTTTTTCTTCAGATTTTTTGAATAAAATTTGAATTCAATGAAAGAAAAAAAATATGTGTCAAAATATGTTTTTGTGTATTTCTTGAGGGTCCCGTAAATATTTGTCACGCAAAAAAAAAATCGTAAAAAAAAGTAAATTTACATCAATAATAAATAAGTAGAACAGTAAATATAATTTCCATCGTTTCAAAAGTTTTGATCGATGAGACTTTTTTTTTGTTGTTCTTGCGTAACATTTTTTTTTAAAGAAATTTATTTTTCGTTCAATTGTCGAGCAGGAAATAAACAAGGAAGCAAGGAATGTTTATGAGGATTAAATTACATGAAAAAGCGAAGCGTTCGTAAATAAACAAGCATTTAGCAGGAAAAACAAAGGAATTTTTTCTCTTTGATGTCATTTTAACTCGTTCTCGTTGGAAGTTGATTTTCCACAGAGACACAGAGAGGCAGAGAGAAGTATAAATAAGCCGCTGTTCAAACAACAGAAACTAATCCAATTATATAATTAAAATTGTGCGACTGACGACAAACAAGAGAGAGAAGTACGTCACTCTTCGTGAAATTGATATAAATATTTATCCCTTCAAAAGTTCACTTTAATTGTTAATTTTAATGTGAAATTATTAAAAGTTTTCGTCTTCGACAATGTTTGAATTTCCTTCTGGGGGATTTCTTAATTTCCCTTGTCGATTATATTCAAAGTTTTTGGGAGGTAGCGTTATTTGCGGTAGTTGGAAAAGTGATGATTTTTAGCTTTTGAAGAGTTAAAAGGCTGTTTTTGGTATTAAAAAGCAGATAAGGTGTTAAATTAACAACTTTTGAGTATTAAATGTTTTCTTTTTTGAAGTTAATTTTATCATTTTAGAAGTCATAAAAATACTTTTTTAGAAAAAAATTTATTAAAAGGTCAATTATAGCAACTTTTGGTACTCAAAAATAATTTGAGGGCTAAATTAACAACTCACAAGGCTTAAATTACAACTTTTGTATTATTTTATATTAATTTGAAGTAAATTAAAATACCTTGAAATATTATTTTAAAGATTTGAGTTAAAAAATTTAAACCTGAAGTAAAATTTTTATTTATTTTACGTTAAAATTTACATCCATGGTGTTAATTTAACATCCTTTAGAATTAAAATTTGTCATAATTGTTCAGATTTTTGATGTTTAAAGATTAATATTATCATTTCAAAGGTAATTTTTGCATTCAATTATGAAATTGTGAAAAAATTTTACAATTTTTATTGATTTAAAGAAGTTAAGGGCTTAAATTAACACCCATATGGGTTAAATTTACAACTTTTACTATAACTGCCATTTTTAAGAGTTTCTTGGAGTACCTTGAAATATTATTTTATACTTTTGAATTCATAAATTTAAGTCTTGAAGTCATTATTTTATCGCAAAAATTTACATCAAAAGTGTTAATTTAACATCTTTTTTTTGTAGAAATTCGTTTCAATTATTTTGAATCAATTTTAGTTAAAAAATTATTTTATAAATTAAATTTATTAAAAATCTATTTCATTCAATTTATTAAAAAAAATTATTATTATTTTATTTTTTTTAATTAATTAATTTAAATAATAAAAAATATTTTTTTAATAAAATAAATAAAATTATTTTTGTTAAATTAATTTAATTAAGTTTAATTTTTTTGTTAAATTTATTTTAAAAAAAAAGTAATCTTAAGAATTTATTGTATTTAAAAAAATGTATAAAAATTTAAAAAATTATCATTTTAATACTTTTATTTGAAATTGTTAATTTTTAGACCTCTAACGATATTTAATTTAAAAATTTGGATGTTAATTTAAACCCCAATAAATTTTTTAATATTCAAAAACTTGTCTCGAGAAGCTAATGACGGATTAATTTAATATCTAAAAAAATATTTAGAATGACAAAAAATTTTAAAATAGCACTTCAAGTACTAAAATTAACCCATTTTTAACCCGCAGTGCATTGAAAAATTAAAATGTTGGCAACACCTGACAAGCCTTACCCCAAAAATCTAACGATAATTAAAAGTTTTTGATTTCTATTTCATTTTAATTCATCGCAAAGGGATTATTTGTGAAATAAAGCATTAATCAATAAGACTTAACCTTCGTTAAAAGTATTTTATTTGTAATAATTTCCCTAAAACAAAATAATATTAAAATAATCCCATAAAGCAAAATTAACTTTGACAAGATATTTTATTATTGGTCAGACAAGGGTTTTGGCTTTTTTTTCAATTTTTTGTTGAAAAAAGGGATTTTTGAGAGGATTTTATTTATTTTTATTTGTATTAAGATGTTCATACTGAATTTACACTATTTTATTTTTTTTGTCTTTAAAAAAAAATGTTTGTCTCTTTTCAACATTTTATTTTTTTATTTCAAGAGGGATGTTTACCACATTTTCCTTTTTTTTTGCTCTGCGTGTCAAGGAGTTAATGGATAAAATATTGTGACTTTTAGTTTTCTTTTTTTTTATTACAAAAGGATATTGAGTTAAAAGGGATACGGAGTTAAGTAAGAGATTAATAGCGAAAATCCGATTTAGTCGTCCGGAAATGGTTTAAAATGAGGGTTGAGATGTTTTTCAATATTTTTTTTTATTTTTAAAGAGGTTAATGATGATGATGGGGTTAAGATGTCTGGATCGGATAATGGATGAAAAAACTAAAAAATTTAAGATTTTGTGAATTTAATATATTTAAAAATTTTAACAAAAAAAAATAAGATTTAAAAAAATTAAGAAAATCACAGATGAAATTGCATAAAAAATTCAATTAAATACTTAAAATTTTTAACCATTTTTAAATTAATTTAATTTAAATTAATTAAAAATTTAAAAAAAATATTTAAAAAATAAAAAAAAGTAAAAAAAAAATTAATATTAATTATTTAAATTAATTTTAAAATAATAAATTATTTTTTAAAAAATTAAATTTTATTAAATTAATTAAACAAAAATTATTAAACTAAATTTAAATTATTTTATTTATTTTTATAAAAAAATTATTATTTAAAAATTTAATTTTTTCTTTTAAATAAATAATTTAAAAATTTATAATTAAATTATTATTATTATTTTAATTAAAAAAATTAAATAATTTTTTAATTAATTAAATTTAATTTAATAACTTTTTAAATAATTTTAATAAAATCAAATACTTTTTTTTTTTTAAATTAAAAAAAATTAATTAATAAAAATAAAATAAATTTTTCAAATAATTAAATAATTTAATTTTTTTTTTTAAAATAAAATGAAATTATTTTTTAAAAATTAAATTTAAAAATTTAATTTATTTTTTTAAATTTAAAAATTTTATTTTTTCAAAACAAAAAAATAATTTTACTTTTTTTAAATTAAACAAATTTTGACAATATTTCGTACAAAATCTTTAATTTCTTTTGATTTTCTAACCCAATTAATACAAAAAATAAAATAATCAGCTTTTTTTCTTTGAGCAAAAAAAAACTCATTCCAACTTAATCCGCATTTAATGAGAATTTATTTGAATACAAAAACGCCCAAACAATCACTTTTTTTGGCACACGAGTTGTCTTTATGTCTCTAATCAACTAGTTATCGCCACAAAAAAGCCTCTTACAAAGAAAATCTCAACAAAGCAAGAAATAGATGAAGAAAAAAATCAACTTACAATGCAAAACTTGTCTGTCTTCCGCGGACACTCCTTCAGATGTAAATGTGCCAAATTTGCGGAATAATTAAGGCAGGGTGTGATTGATCCCACGCCATCGTTATATTGGCCACAAACGTAGCATTGCAGGGCATTTGTGCCGAGCGTGATGCTGAAAATGACGAAAACGATTGCGACTAAGCAGTTCATTGATGAGAAAGATGCCATCGCTTGACCCGAATTTTTCTCCTTTTTTTTCTCTTCTTTGGCGAAGACGACTGTAAAAGACACTTTAAGAGGTCGTTAAAATAAATTAGTTTATTTTTTTTTTGTTGCTCTGCAGGCAATTTTATGTTGTTCGGACCGTTTTTTTTTTCTTATCACGATTCGCGCCTTTTTTATTTATTTTTTTTTTTGTTTATCACTTTTTCAAAAAAAAAATTTTTTTTAATTTTTTTTTGTTTTAATCCACGAGCGCGATTTTTCTTTGAAAAAAGGGACTTCAATTAACGATAATAATTTATTTAGTTCACTAAGCGTGTAATTATTATTGTTCTCTTCAGCATCTGTTCCCTTTTTTTGGTTTTAATAATTTTTTAATTAAATTATTAAATTTTGTAATTTTTGATCTCCAATTTTTTTTTTACTTTCCTTTTTTAAATTTTTTTTCAGCTCTCGAGTTTTTCAACCGTTTCGTTTGAAGTTTCAGATGATACTGAAGCGTGTTTTCATCTGGTCACAATGTTTTTCCCACGGTGTGTCGTATATCGGGCTCTATTGTGTCTGTGTATCATTTTCATGCACGTTTTGTATGCGAGGGTAGAACATGTGTAGTAGGTAGGCAATATAAATGTAAAATTTGAAGGAAAATTGTTAACAGTTGGTTTGAATGAGGGTTAGAAAGGATATTTTGCGAGTTTTGAGGATTGGGGCAATAGATAGCGCTTTAAAGTGTTGAGGAATTAGAAATTTAAAGGAAAAAAATGATTTTTTATGGTTTGAAGGAAAATATTTGTTTTAATTTAGATCGGTCTGAAAAAGAAGAAGTTTTTTAGACAAAAATTATAAATATTTTTTTTTAATAATTTAATTTAATTAATAGTTTAATTTAATAAGTTAATTTCTTTTGTAAATTAATTTTTCAAAAATATTTTATTTTTCAATGTTTTCAGAAATTCTAAAAATGAGAAAATCTACAAATAATAAATATTATTTTTTTTAAATACATTCTTAACAAAAAAAAATTTCTTCTAAAGAAAGGTTAAATTATTTATTTAATTTTTAATTATTTATTAATTTTAAAAAAATTATTTCCTTACAATTAATTTTTTTTATTTATTTTGCTAATTTATTTTATTAAGTTTTTTTTAAACATTATCCTTTTTTGTTTTCAAAAATATAATAATTTTTTTATTAAATTAAAACAACTTACAAAAAAATTTTTTTTTCATATATTTAATTTTTTTTTTTTATATCCTTTTTTTGATATAAGAAAATTTTTGTTAACTTGAAATTAGAAGTTAAAAAAATTTTTCTTCTTAAAAATAATTTTGGTTCAAAATTTATCCTTCGCACCATCAAGTTACAAAACCATTCGAACTTCAAAGTTCGAAACCACTAAAAATTTTTTATCAATTTCATGAACCATTATCCTTTTTTCGAACTCGATTCAAGGAAAAAGGACATGAACCTTTTCGAAGGATTCGATGGTTCAATTTTCATATTAAAATGGGAAATTTTTCAGAGTTTTCCCATTTTCAGTGAATGCTCAAACCAGAAAATAGCGGGTGAAGGACTTTGATTAGTTTAAGTTTTTGTTTTTATTTGGCGATGTTCTTGCAAATGTTAAGCTTAAAAAATGTTGAATGATTTCAAACTTTTTGTTTCATATTCAACTTTGGTAGGTAACGATTGATAAAAATTAAAATTAATAAAATGTATTAAAAAATTGAGAATTTTAAATTATAAAATTTAATTTAATTTTAAATTATTATTTAATTAATTTGAATTGGTTTAAAATTATAAAAAAAAAATTAATGTGAAAAATAAATTAAAATTAATTAATTTTTAAATTTTTGATGAAAATTTTTAAAAATAAAAACAAGAAAAAATAAAATAATAATTCTATCAAAAAATAATAAAAAAAAATAAAATTATTATTAATTTTTCTCCTTGAATTAATCGACAATATAGAACACACAAAAAAATTTAACTTTATTTTAACCTTGTTCACAATTTTCTTATCAGTCTAAGTTTATTAAAGTATAATAAACAACTAATTAATTTTTCAATAAATGATTCAGTGATAAGACCTTACAAAGAATTCATTCAAAAGAAAGTATTTCGAACGTCATTTTGCGTTAGATTCATCGTAAATGTCAAGAACATGAGAATTTCAAAGCATTTGAACGTTCGAAATTCTTATATTCAGTCAAAACAAAATACTTTAAACAAATCCAAAGGACAGGGTATTTGTCGAAATATTTATTTAAAAATTCGAATATTTGATTATTTCTCAAAAAATAAAATCTGATAGTTTTCGATTGTCCTTTTTTCTAACATTTTCAATTTTTATTGTTAATGTCCTGAATGAAACCTGTACTAAAAACCATTCGAAAATCAAATGTGTGAAAATTTTTTCATGAACCAAATATCCTTTTTTCGATATCGAAAACATAAAAGGACATGAACCTGTCAGTTTTAGTACTAAAAATAAATTTTCTTCATTTCACTTGAATTTTCTCTTGTTCTTGTATTGGCTTTAGATTTTTTCGAAAATCAATTGTCCTTTTGGTTTTTGGTGTAGATGTGAAAAAGTATAACAAAAAATTCAAATACGATGAGTTCATTTACCATAACACATGCAGCCCTTGTCTATTTTTTCTTATTCTATAAAAAATGAAGTTTTGGTTTCAAATAAAAAAAAATCAAATTTTTGTATTTAACTTTTTTAAATTAAATAAAATGATATTCTTCCAACATAATAAAAATTAAGTTATTTCCGGTATTTCTGAAAATTTTTGTTATTTTTAGCAAAATTATTTCTCAAATCATTTTTCCATAGAAAATTATTCGTCAACTAACATTTACGTCAGAAGAGATAATTTTATGTTTTATGCTTTACTGAATTTATTTTTGAAATTTTTGTTAAAAGTTATTTAAAAAAAAATTATAATACTAAAAAATAGAGAAAGTAGTCGTCTAAAGAACGACATACTATACCGCATTTCGATGTTGTATATCTACGCTTTTTTGTACTTCTCATTTTACAATTTCGTACTCCTCAAGTTACATTTTTATACTTCTCATTTCACATTTTTGTACTCCTTGACCCTTTTGTAATTTCTTACACTTTCAAAACAAAACCATGTCAAAGGAAATTTTTTGGCAGTTTTGAGTTATAAAATGATTAAAAATGATAAATTAGAGTAAAAATTGCTTTGACACAGTTTTTGACACAGTTTTTTTGCTTGAATATAATTTTTTCAGTTTCAATTTTTTG
The DNA here is from genome assembly GCF_036172545.1 of Culicoides brevitarsis. Taxonomy (NCBI): domain Eukaryota; kingdom Metazoa; phylum Arthropoda; class Insecta; order Diptera; family Ceratopogonidae; genus Culicoides; species Culicoides brevitarsis. The sequence continues at coordinate 5,163,277 of NC_087087.1, read as the reverse complement.
GCAGTTTTGAGTTATAAAATGTAAAAATGATAAATTAGACATTTTTTTTTTTGGCAGTTTTGAGTTATCAAATGATTAAAAATGATAAATTAGAGCCCTCTGACAAATTAATAAGATTTGACAAAAATTTTTGACACAGTTTTTTTTTATTTATTTTTGCTATTGATTTAGTTTTTAAAACAAAACTATGTCAAAGGAAAAAAATTTTTTCAGTTTCAATTTTTTGGCAGTTTTGAGTTATAAAATGATTAAAAATGATAAATTAGAGTCCTCTGACAAATTTCAATCCATTTGGAGCAAGATT